>NW_019739954.1:272714-329760 GCF_002891405.2 Cryptotermes secundus
TCCACCCCATCTGACCTCCTGTACTCCCGCTAAATCTAACTTATATTTTAAGATTTCTTCTGCCACTGCCCTGAGCGAACCTGCCCTATACAAACTTCGAACATTCCAAGTGCCAAATCTCATATTCATTTTCTTTAGCTTAGGTCGTTTATCCAAGGAATCCGTCCAGGTCCGAGGCTTTGTGTTCATTTTTCTAACATACTTATTTTTTACGGCGAGGAGTTATTAGCCTCACGCCCTACCACAAAGCTTGAGGGTCACCTCTTGTCGGCTGTCCGCGACTGCTTATTCATTATATTCACAGCTTCCCTCCAAAACTGGAGGGCGACTCCTCTATCCGCAACCTGAGGACGCGCCATGAAAATTGCCTGATTAGTGGAAGGAGTCTATTATTGTACCAGTTCTCAAGAATGGTGGTAAAACTGACTGTAGTAACTATCGAGGGATATCACTGCTATCAACTTCATACAAAATTGTTTCCAATATTCTTCTCTCAAGAAGACCATATATAAGATGAAATTATTGGGGTTCATCAGTGTTGGTTTCGACGTAACAGATCAACTACAGATCAGATCTCTTGCATTCGTCAGCTACTGGAGAAAGAATGGGAGAACAGTGAGACATCAGCTATTCATAGACTTCAAGAAAGCCTATGATTCAGTTAGAAGGGAAGTATTGTACAATATTCTGATAGAGTTCGGATTACCCATGAAACTAGTTAGGTTGATTACAGTGTGTTTAAATAAAACGTATAGTAAAGTCCGTGTAGGTAAACATTTGTCTGATAAGTTTCTTATCCAGAATGGTCTCAAACAAAGAGATGCTTTATCGCCACTCCTTTTCAACTTCGCTTTAGAATATGCTTTTACGAAGNATGTGGCACAAATCAGATATTTGGGAACAACGATAACAGATCGAAACCTGACTCCGGAGGAAATTAAGAGGAGATTGAACTCGGGTAATGCTTGCTACCATTCAGTCCAGAACCTTCTGTCTTCTCGTCTGTTGTCCAAAAACATAAATTTAGAATATACAAAGTTATAATTTTCTGTATGGATGTGAAACTTGGTCTCTGAAATTAAGGGAGGAACATAGACTGACGGTGTTTGAGAACAGGGTGTTGAGGAGAATATTTGGACCGAAGAGGGATGAAGTGACAGGAGGTTGGAGAAAACTGCATAATGAGGAGCTTCATAACTTGTACTCTTCTCTAAGTTTAATTAGAATGATTAAGTCAAGGAGAATGAGGTGGGCAGGGCATGTAGCACGAATGGGGTAGAAGAGGAATGCATTTAGGATATTGGTGGGAAAGCCGGAAGGAAAGAGACCACTGGGAAGACCAAGGCGTATGTGGGTGGACAATATTAAAATGGATTTTAGAGAGATAGAATGGGTTGGTATTGATTGGATTGATCTGGCTCAGGATAGGGGCCAGTGGAGGGCTCTTGTGAATACGGTAATCAACCCTCGAGTTCCATAAAATGGGACATTCTTGAGTTGCTGCAAAATTGCCGGCTCCTCAAGAAGGGCTCAGCCTCATGAGTAAGTAAGTAAGTAAGTAAGTAAGTAAGTAATTAAGTAAATCAGAGAAGGCCGCGCCATAGCTCAAGCGGTTAGTCCCTGGCTCCCCACCGCCGCGGCCCGGGTTCGATCCCGGGTCTGGTCCTGTGGGATTTGTGGTGGACAAAGTGGCGCTGGGGCAGGTTTTCTCCGAGTACTTCGGTTTCCCTTGCCAATCTTCATTCCACCAATTGCTCCACAGTCACCCTCACCTATCATGTGGGGTTTGTACAATAGGCCAGAACTGGCCGCAGTACAAGGGACTTCCCACTGACTGACCGTGAGTCACAATGTGACTTTGACTTTGACTTTGACTTAATTGAATCACCCGTGTGGAGGTGGGGTCGAATACCTCCACCGTGACCCTGCGAGTCGTAGGCGACGAAAAGGGAAGTCTCAAATCTGAGACAGTAAAACTAGGTCGCGAATCCATAGGGACTCGGACACAAGAAAGAATGCGCTGGCAAGGGCCAGCAGCATTTGAAAAAGACAGACCGTCTCTCATCAGAGAGGGCACCCAACAAAAGCAAGACCGTAACTTTCAAACAGTAATAAATATCTGGTCATGCGCCTCAGAGAGTGCTCGACACCAAGACAGACTGACTGACCGTCAGTCGCAATGTGACTATGACTTTGACTTTGACTAGAATTAGAGTAAAGCCAGTACTGATAGAGGACTTGTGTGTAGTGCAAAAGCTAGAATTTTCAATCACACGTTACATGTGCGAAATATAAACTTGACACGAAAGGCCAAGCGTATTCATAAGATACAACCACATCTTCTCATCAAAGAGGATATTACCGAAAGAGTCAGTTGGGAAAAAGAATCTCTGGTCGTCTGCCTCAAGGAGCCTGACGCCAAGACGAGCTGATTGGCGCGGTAAACCGCCATTCTTAAGGTGACTCTGACTCTGACTCTGACTCTGACTCTGACTCTGACTCTGACTCTGACTAGAATTAGAACTGAGTCGAGTATCCAGAGTTGGTTGTTGGCAAAATAACTGAGAAGAAATGGTAAGAACGCAATTAGGCTGTATAAAGAAAACTTCATTTATATTTTGAAGTTAGAGTAAGTCTGTGTGTGCGCGTGTGTGTGGAACGGTGATCTGTAAGGTGTGTAGATTAGCGATAGCACTGTATTACGTGTAGTTGCGAGTTGGATGTGTAAGGTATTAATAAATACAATTACCCAAACCAAAACCCGCCTACAGGTCACGCGCAAATTCCTATACTTGAAAATATGTTTATTTTTTAGAATGGGAAAGATATACCGATATGAATAAACGGCAACATCATAAGTACCACAGAGCTTCCATACAAAACCGACCATCTTAGTTATTCAGAAAGAAATTCGAATTTTCTGCAGGATTCAATATCCAACGTTGAATTGAATACAAAAGGCAGGTGCATGAAGATTCTGGGAATTACAGTGTGAAACTAACAGAATATTCACTTTTTCAGTCTCTTCCCCGAACTACTGTGTGTAACAAAATCAGTTAGACGCTTTCTGAACAATTATTGTGAACAGCCCATCTTTCTGTCCCATTCACACATTTGGCAGTACTTGTCTCAGACTATATTGCACAAAATTTTGCCTTTCTTTGTAGACACAAATGAAAAATTCCGGTTAAGGGCGTTAGAGCCAAGTTTTAATGCATGCCACGGATTTAATGACAAATGGAAATATGATCATTCATTGTACTACCGGCAAATTTTAAACTAATTTACTCCCATAAGGGGGAAAAGAAAAGTTTAGGTACTGAAATATCTGTTTATGTCACTTCTTTTAATGTTTGAACTAGTTAGCAACTGCCACGGAATCTGATACGAGTTTTATGCCTTTAATTTATTAAAATTCGTAATAAAAATACAGCAGACGCGCGAACTTATGAGGCGTGGTGACGCCAAGTGGAGGGCCCTATGATGATATACGGAAATGGATCTTAATAATATATATATATATACAAATTTTATGAAAGGTATTATATTCGAGAATTTAACAAGTACAATTGCGTCAGAATAAATTCTATAGATGAGTTTAGCTCTCGGTATAATGACAGCAAGTAATGTAACATTGGTATGTGAAATTTGTTAAGCAGATACATTGTGACGTAAAGAACCCTATGGGCCTCCACGGCCTGATACAGGCATAGCTCTACTTTAGACATGTTGCTAAGTGGTGACTTGTAAACAGGAAAGTTTCCGGGCAACGGCTCGGTAAACACGTTCCAGAGGCAACGAATACACACGCAACAATAGAGTTACGGTTGGAAACTGGGTGCTTTCTATGTGGTCCGTGCGACAATAAATGAGGCTGTGTTTTATATGTCGTCCGCGCCACGCTCAGTGCTAGTAACGGACCAATAAATTCACAGTCTCAAGGCGAAGACCGACATAGATAGTATAAGAGGCTTAAACTTAGCGGCGGTCAAGCATACGACCGTTCAAGTGACTAGACTGTCGTTGTAGCTGAAGCTACTAGAAATAAGGTATAATCTGCTGTACTGAGCCTGAACTGACAGAGGCCCTGTATATATTTTATTTACATATTCTAGTACGTTTAACATGTACAAAGTAAATATCTTTTACATTATGACAATTATTTAATACTGCAGATAATGACCGACAAAAGACATACCCGTCCTCTCGTCAGAGAGGGAGCCCCACAAAATCAAGACCGTAACTGTCAAAGCTCGACACCAAGACTGACTGACTGACTCACCGTCAGTCACAATGTGACTTTGACTTTGACTTCGAGAGTGAGTTCAGTTGTGAGTAGTATAGCCAGCGGGCAACGGAGTGGGCACAGAAGCTGAAGAATTTCCATTGTTGAGTGCTGTTACCAAGCAACGACTAGATGCAGTTCTGCACTGGAAGCTGTGAATATAGAACCTGAGCGCGTGAAGCTGAAAAAATTTTGCTGTTAGAAACCGTGGCCAGGCAACGGCTGGTGAAGACATAGCAGTCTGGAAAAGGCTTAACGGGCCCTGTGGTGATTTGTTAATTTTGGAGAATAGCGATAGCGCTGTAGTTACTTGTAGTTACGAGTCATGTGTATAAGGGGGCAATAAATCTATTCACCAGCCCAAAACCCCGTCGAGAGTGAGGCATATGCGTGAAGATATCATAAAATTATTAAGTTACGTGCAACAAATTTTACACAGAAAACATTTCAATAAAAACACCTATAAGAAAGAGCATAATAATATTAATAATAATAATAATCTGACATGTTTGCAGTGCATGGAACACAAATTGGGCTCAACTGGGACTCGATATTGTGAAGAGTCAGAGAAGATTATCTACGAATGCATCTTGCCGTGTAAGTTCCACAGTCAACAGACCTCGAGCTCCAGAAGTTTGAGTGCCACTGATCTGGGCACAGAGAGCTTCGTGAAGTAACCCACAAGCTAAAGAAAACAAAATAGATCACTTGCTACGCAACGACCGCGAGATAGCTGGATGTACCAGGGCCGTTTCTAGGCAACGGCTCTGTAAACACTTCCCCGCAGTAACAGACACGAACGAAACAATGTCATAACAAGAGAGGAACGGTGTCTTCTGTGGTACGCGCCACTTCCGTTGCTACGCAATGGATCGGTAAATGCGTCTCTGCAGCAAAGAATCTAGATATAACAATATAAGGGCTGTGTTTTCTATGTGGTTCGTGCCGAGATGGTTTGGGGCAACTAGTTAGTTACAAGAGTGCTCAGTTGAAAATCCGGCTGTGAAGAGAAGACTTTGCATGTGATATTTGGAGCGTGCTCCAAATGCTGGCAGTGAATTTGCAACCGTGTTCCCAGAGGGCCGATAGGTCATGTTGCATAAATACGTCCATGCTTGCTGTACTCATGTGCTAATTTTGAAATGTCCATAGTCCCGAAACCGCTGACAATTTGCCCCATGTTGATATAGGATTTTCCATTCGTAAGAACATCAGGAATCACCTCCTAATATTGTGATATAAATTCAAGGGACATCCTGAATTATGTTCTGTTTTAAAGACTAAACGTTTTATATTGAATGTAACTGAGCACTTTGTATTGGTCTCACTGAGAAACTCACTTGCGAACACTTCATATATTATAACTTATTTAAGGTACATAGTTTTTCAGGATTTACCGTTGCTGATATACACGTATTGATTAATAACCTACATTTCATGGAATCCAAAGATTTATTGTAGAGTGCAATTTTCGCTATCTTGAGCCATATAATTCTACTCCACGACCGCTATTCTAAGCGAAGCTGATAGTTTCTCAGCTAGTGAATCAATTCCTTATCTTTTATGGAACCTGAATTTTTATTATCGTGATCACTAGAGGCCGAAACTGGTCTCTATCCTTAACCAAATTAGCTGGTCCACTACATCTATTGATAGAGAAGATCATAGTCGCTCAGCTAGTTAAGAAATTAGCTGCCATTAAAGAACCCGATGATTCATTAGCATGTTCACAACACCCAGCCAAAAGTATCTATCCTGAGCCTGATGAACCCAAGCAAGTATCTCAAAATCGACTTTAAGCAAAGTTGATAGTTGCAAATTTGCTTCTGCTGTCTCGGTGAGCACGTAATGAACGATTCCACTCACTGTGCTTTCTTATTAATAAGTACTAATATACGAGTACATGAGGATACACAGATGGTTTCTCGAGCAGAGATTCGAACCTCGTCCCTGCAGAATACAAATAAGTGACTATGATAATTTCAGTGAAAACAAAAAGTTGACAACATTCAAAGTTTGAGAAAGAAAGTGTTCTTGAAATCTTCTCTAGAATTTAAGAATAAATTTCTGCAGAGGAATATATTCTATTACACGCATTTCAAATGGGACTTCATGTCTTCTATTCTGAATTAAAAAAAACACCGTTCATTAAGCTGGTGCACCCGTTGGTTCCGTTTCACAGTTCACTGACTCCGTCCGGTCTTTCTATACATTGTCGCTGTGCGTTCCTTTCGGTTCCTATCCTGCCTCAAGTGGCCATTACTCCGTTCCCTGTTCGCTCTCAGAGCGGCTAATTGACGTTCCCAAAGGAACGTTACCGCCATTCTCATTGCGTCAGCTTATTCTGCGCTAATTCTTCGTCTACAGTAGAGATGGGGGACAGCCCAACTTTTCGGAAGAATACTGTCATGTGTATTAGTGACTATAGACGGGGTTAGGGTTAGTAATTGGATTTACTGACCACTCACAAGTCATAACTACAACTATGTATAACAGTCTTGCCAATTCGCACACTACAAATCCCACCACACTGAATCCTCTCAGGCTGCTTCCACTGGTCTTCACTGTGCATTTCCTGGCAACGGATTTATAGTCTCACTGTAGCTACAACACTCTAAGTCTTCGTGGCACAGTCCTTCGACTGTAGACTCCCTCAATTCCGATCTATGACTCTCTCTCTCTTCTGACTCAAGTCTTGACAACTCACCATTTGACAAATATCATCTTCTTCTGACTGAACACTCTCCGCTGGAAGTTCAAGCCAAAGTCAAAGTCACATTGCAACTGACTGTCTTACGAGGGGACGGGTCTGTCTTTTGTATATGCTGCTTGTCCTTGAAAGCGCAGTCTTTCTCGGGTCCGAGCCCCTTGGGATTCACAACCATATTTTACTGTCTCAGATTTGAGACTTCCCTTTTCGTCGCCTCCTACGACTCCCAGGGTCACAGTGGAGGTATATTCGACACCGCCTCCACACGTGTTGAACTGTCAGTTATTGTTGGCTGATCGTTATATAGCCTAGAGTCTAGCCTAGCAATGGATGTGTTCTATTGTTGCGTATTAGTTGTAACGTGTTTACCTAGCAACGGGCTGTTTACTAAGGATCTGTCTCCGCGTGAAAGTGTTTATCGAGCCGTTGCCTAGCAAGGGGTCTGCAAGTCACAATATATATCATCCATCTTGACGGTCGATGAATAAACCAAGTAAGAAATCAACACAAGCAGGCGATAAGCTCAGCTTATCGCCTGCTATCCTGCACGCCAAGCTGGGCGTGGAGCCTTGCCGAGATTTCTTCTCCTGTGCTTCCATTGGCTCTCTCATAGTTCCTTCCAGGCGCGGATTGGCCTGTGTCGGGTCAGATTGTCCTCACGCGGTCTGCTCAGCTTTCCATCTGGTCTTACTTGGCTTCGTTAACTCTGAAAACGGAAGTGGTATGTCCCTACGAAAAGTCGGCTTGTCTCCGAGATACATGGCTCACTATGACACATCATACACACTGACGTGAGAACCTCAAATCCGACATTGTTTATAATAATGTCTATGTTGCTGTAACGAGGTAATAGGGCCTGCCAAACAACACAACGCACAGACCTCCACTAACGAACAACATTGCAGAACATACTTGAACAGACGCTGGAAAAATTTATTCATGGAACATAAAAAAGCTCGGTGGCTTGAGTCCGCAAGTGAACTCTACCGACCGAGAGACCGCCGCTTGCCGGCGAAGTTAGTGCCAATAGCGGATAGAGGGTGCCGAGTGGTCAGCATAACGGATTCCCACGGCCGTTAATTTCGGTATTCTAGACCGGAACCGCTACTTTTCCATTCAAATAGCTCCTCAATTATCCTCACGAGGCTGAGTGGACTCCGTTCCAGAACAAATACTTCTCAGAAAATCTGGTAGTGCCAGGAATCTAACCCGGGACCGTTGGATTTGTAGCCAGGAACTCTGACCACTAGACCACAGAGGCGGTCATGCGAAAGATTAATGACTATCGTCATTCTGTAGCATTAAGATTTAGAATATTGGTAACTATTATTGAATTACTTAGTGACTGTATATGGTATTGATTGGATTATTATGATTATGTAGTTTACTTAATATTTGACTGGCGACTCCGTTATGTAACTGTCCGATCTCATTGAAAGATGGATTACAACTGATTTGGGATGTGTGACGTTATGGAATTAATATTAACGTGTTAATAATCTCTTTACTTTTTATACCATTGCATATTTCGAAAGGTGTGATCATCATCAGGCGCTTTCAATAAACACACAATCATCATCACTGAATTGCTGAATTCATAAATTAATGTTCTAAATTTTGGGCGCTTATTTTTGACATTCTTGTATTGCGACAAGGTTAAATTTTTTTTTACATATTTATTATATGTAATCTGCAGAATCTGCAAAAACTGTATATGCTTGATAAGTACTGGCTTGTGAATGAGTTATGCCCAGTGGCGTAACTCATATACTCTTTTTTATTCTCTTAGATACAATTTTAATTCTTGTATTGGGGTTTACTCATGTCTGCCTGGTAGACGTTAGGACGGTGCATATTTTCAGTCTATGCGTAGTTTCGCTATTGTCCAGCAGGTTCACTGCTAGTGCAATAGTGTGGCTTTCTAATTTTCTTAACTATTTGGTATTCCACTTTTTATTTCACTGAGCACTGTGTTCATTTTTAGATCTTCATGGATCCTGTTTTGTTTGGTCACGTGGTAATAAAGTAGTGGGAAGTGGTTTTAAGGAGGTGTATGAAGGGGGTTTTGTATATTTTTTTTTGCGGGGGGAGGGCTGCTTTTATAATTAAATCAAATACATGGCTGCGTGTGTCAGCGAAGTTTTCGACCATTTTGTGTTTAGGTTTGTTGAGATTTTAGGTCACAGGAATTTTCAATTTACCTAATCCTTCCAGCCGCACTATTGCCTTGGGGTCGACTCAGCCTCTAACAGAAATGAGTATAGGAATCTTCCTGGGGGTAAAGTGCGATCGCCCAGAGCGTAAGGCTGACAACCTCACCGCCATCAGTGAGCTGATTGTCTAGAAAATGTGTGAGCCTCGACGTCTCACAACCCTATGGGACTCCACGGCCTGTTACAGGGATAGCTTTACCTTTACTGGGATTTTTTTGTGTGAAAGCATTCTACTGTGTTTAGTAGTTGAACTTTTACCGTTGTGGAGCAATTTTAATCCGTCGTTGATAGTATTAACATTAACGTTTTACTTACTTAGAAAGTGTTTGTGTTGACAGCCACCTAAATCCTCCGTGAATAACCATGCCTAATCCTGAAATTACATATTTTAACCCTGAACGTGGATGCAATACATTCCTCCGAAATGTCCTTATCGGCCCATAAAACTACACGCAGTCACAAATAAGAACATTGAAATCCCAATTTCACGGTGACCTTCCTTCTTAACCCGAGGTATGATTTTCCAAAATGTTAGTCGTCAGCTTCTCTAATGAGCATTGTCGAATTCTCAACAAATAATTGAAAGTTTTAAGTGGTCCTTGTATTTCCTTGGGAGAAATGCACAATCCAGCAATGACAGAAGGTAACAGGGGGATTTCCAGTATCCTAGATAACAGTTCTATTCTCCTAGTCCAATTTACTCACTATCCCATTGCTTTCATAATCCCATTGTTCCCAAGATTGCATTGTTGCCACAAGAATTCAGGAGGAAATAGCTTTAGACACAAACAGAGAGTCATATTTAATTCCACATAGATAGATGTATCCCAGCATATATGTGACAAGTTAATAAATTACTCGATTTCAACATAGACACCTATGGAGAATATAGCTGAAACTTACAGGTACCGATAAAGGGGAGTATGTTAATCTTCTTTCGCATTAAGCTTAAGAACAAGAACAAACTTAAGTATGAGCATAGCATGAACTGACGTATTATTTTCGGAGGCAGCAGAGCACCGGTTGCTGTTGGCCTCCCAGCCCGCATACAAGCGGTTCCCAAATCCCGATGGGACACATGCCCATGCCGCAATTCTATATTCCTGGCCTCGTATACGATTCAGGAAGTGGGCTCGGCTCTTTCACAAGAACAGAGAACCAGTGACTAGCACTTCCATTGCACGTAACGTATCACAGAATATGATGTTCACAGCGCCACAGAAAGCAGTTATCCCTACACCATAACACGCGTCCATCAGTATACCATAACACTCTATCATCACTACACCACAACAAGCAATCATCATTACACAATAAAACGCAATTGTTACTACACCACAACAGGCAAATATCACTACATCACAACACGCAATCATCACTACACAATAAAACACAATTGTTACTACAACATAACACGCAATCATCACTACATCACATCACGCAATCATCACTACATCATAACAGGCAATTATCAATACACCACAACACGCAATCATCATTACACCGTAATACGCAATTATCACTACACCGTAACACGTAATCATGACTACACTATGCTCCGCAGTCATCAATACAATTAATTTCAATCATTATTACTCTATAAAGTACAATAATCATTATACTGTAACGCGGATGGACACAGCGTTGTTAGGTAACTGACCGTTAAACACCTCGCGACCGAATACACGCAGGGCAAAAATAGGAGTGGCCTTTTCTATGCGGTCAGCGCCGTGACCGTTGCTATACAATCGCTCGCTAAACATGTTCCAACAGTAGAGGCTATTTTCTGCGTGGTCGGTGCGGAGGCTATATAATGACAGGATGACGACGTCTAGGAAGTAAAGAAACGCAAGTGCCACATCTATAATGATACCTCAGAGACGGTCAAGAAGACGACCAAATCAATCCCAATAAACATAGCAGTCAAGTAGACTCCAAAAGCAGTGCCAACTCGAAATTTCTTCGCACCCCTCAGAGCAAATGACATAGAAATGGAAACTGCTGGAGCACAGAACGCAATACCGGAGCAGGAGGCTTCAAGAAAATCATGTAGGTCGCCACCAATAGCGATGACTTCTACCATAAACCTAATTCAACCTAAGAGATCACGTCAAAGGAGAGCACGAATTCCGAAACACACAAAATGGAACTCGTATTATAACAAAAGAACAATTCAGCCATGAAGGCCGAGCCGTAGCTCAAGCGGTTAGTCGCTGGCTTCCCGCCGCGATCCCGGGTTCGATCCTGGGTCTGGTCAAGTGGGATTTGTGGTGGACAAAGTGGAGCTGGGGCAGGTTTCCTCTCCGAGTACTTCAGTTTCCCCTGTCAATCTTTATTCAACCAACTGTTCCACAATCACCCTCACCTATCATCTGGGGCTGGTACAATAGGCCAGAAGTGGCCGCAGTACAAAGGACTTAGTCCCACTAAAAAATTCAGCCATGAAATCCTACCCGGAGAAAAATAATCCCCAGTATTTCACCTTCTCTCCAAATTCCGAAAAGCCTATCAAAGCAGTAATCCGCCACCTTCCCCCAGACACGCCAGCAGAAGATATTTCCAGCAGCCTTGAGGGCTTAGGCTTCAACGTCATCAACGTGAGGCAATTGACGACCAATCGAAGAGCATCAAATGGACAGACCTACGTGGAAACCCTACCGCTCTTCCTTGTTACCTTAACAAGAAACGTAAAATCTCAAGAGATATTGAAGATGAATTGCCTTAACCATATAATTATTAAGGTAGAATCATGCAGAGCTGAAACTTCCCTTTCATATTGCTACAACAGCCAAAACTTTGGCTATGTCTGGGCCTACTGCAAGCAACTCCTTCAATGTCTGTGGTGCGGTGTGGGCCAGCAGCTTAGTGAATTCCCCGAAAAGACGAATACAGAATCTACGCCGCATTTCTGCAATTGCACCCTGGTAAAATGACAGAAACCTCACCCAGCGCCATACCGAGGCTGCTGCCGTGCTAAAGGAGAAGAGCAAAGAGAGCTCCCAAAAGACCCTCTGGAAGGACGTTCTTCTCTAAGTTCAGCTCACAAGAGCAGTCCTACGCAGCTGCAAGCAAAATTACACTCTCGGACCTTAATAAGGACATACCTGGTCTGGAAAGTTTGCTGAAACATAAGCAGCGGTTAAGGAAACTGTGGCAAGTAACTCGGGATCCAGCATGTAAAACGGCACTCAATTGGGTCGCCAAAACCATCAGACGAATGGCCCGCAGAAAGGCACAAGAACGGTGGGGGGAAAAAAAATAGGGAACTGTGAGGTCACAACTCAACTTCTGTGGCCTATTGCGAAATCGCTTATGAAAAGGGATGGACCAAAGGCACCAACCGCTGTTCATGGACCTTTAGGAATAACATATCACCCTGATGAGAAAGCCAACGTGATAGCGGATTGTTTAGAAAACCAGTTCATATCTCATGATCTGTGTGAGGAACCCCATGTGCGACAGGTAGAGACTACAGTCCAAGCTCTGCTTGGACCCCGTTTGGAAACGTAAGACCTTGTGACATACATAAATTAACATATTCATTAAAATTGCGAAAGGCTTGTGGACTTGATGGTATTCCAGACGAATGCATCAGGCATCTTCCAAGAAGTCCACTGGTACATCTGATATATTTATTTAATCAGTGCCTTCGGCTGTCCCATTTTCCAAAGCCTTGGAAGGAAGCAAAGGTTATAACGTTACCGAAACGCGGTAAGGACTCAAAGTTTCTCAAAATTTACGCCCGATTAGCCTCTTGTCTACAACAGGCAAGTTATTCGAAAAATTCATCCTGAAAATAATCTAAAGGCACATTAAATAAAAAGGCCTGATTAATGCAAGCCAGTTTGGTTTCCGTGCCGGTCACAGCACAACACTTCAATATATTAGGTTTATGGACCACGTCATCTTAAATTTCAACAATAACATGCCTACAGCTGCTGTATTCTCGGATTTAGAAAACACCTTTGATACAATATGGCACATTTGCTTGCTATATAAATTATCTACATTACAATTTTCAATAAGTCTAAACACTCTCTCTAGCGCTTTCCTTTCTCAGAGAAAATTAAGAGTTCAAATCGAAGGTGAAATGTCTATGCCAAGGGATATACAAGCAGGGGTGCCACAAGGTTCTGTCTCTCCTCCACATTTTACAGTCTATATATAAACGATACGATCCAAACATCTGGTGTCTATATGTCTCTTTCCTGATGACACCTGTGTATATGCGACAGATTGCAAAGGGTGTTTCGTCGTCAGAAAGCTGCAGCGAGGTCTCATTGCTATTGAGACTTGGTATGAGCCTTGAAACATAAAAATTAATAAAGATAAAACTCAAGCCACCTCCTTTCCTCCTGGACGTAGGTGCCTCAAGGCTCATCTTACACTGAATGGACGGAATATCCCCTTTGTCAATCATGTAATCTACCTGGGCGTAAGCTTCGATAAGAGGATTACGTGGAGACTGCAAATAGAAATTATTGAAGCCAAGGCCTTCAGAACATTTATCAGAATCTACTCCATATTGAAAAATGAGCGTTTAAGCACCAACATTAAACTAAAACCCATAAGGCACTGATCAGATCAGTAATGACTTAGCTTGTCCCGCCTGGGAATTAGCGGCAGACACCTACCTCCTAAAATTGCAGCGCATGCAAAACAAGGTTCTGCGCACCGCTGGTAACTTTCCAAGGTGCACACCATTCCGCGACTTGCACATGGCTTTCAACTAAACGTGTGTATACGGTTATATAACAAAATTGTGCGGGCAACAAGCAGAAGCCATACAAAATCATGAGAATGAACATGTTCGCGGTATAGGACAAGGTGAAGCCAGACACAGAAAATATAAGAGGCTTAAACTTGGCGGTGGGCAAGCATACGACAGTTCAAATGACTAAGTTTTCGTTGTAGCATAAGATATGTAAGTTAGGCATGATCTGCTCTGCAAAGCCTGTACTGACAGAGGACTTATGTGTAGTGCAAAGGGAAGCATTTTCAATAACATGTTATATATGTGAGAAATATATTCTTGACGAAAGGCCAAACATATTCATAAGAGACAAATCCATCTTCTCATCAGAGGGGATGTTCATAAGGACTATTTAGCGTCCATTGTTTATCTTCCGTCAAATTGCAACACTTTTACATTCTACACTTCAACACTACATATTTCGGCCTCAAACGGCCATCTTCAAGTGTTTTTATGTTATAGATATTTTACTAAAACTGTGTTAAAAATGCTGTACTGTTTTAATTCGTATTAAAATCACACGCTGTAGTCTTCTTTTTAAGTAAAACGAGATAAAATCTTTAAAAATTTTTTTAAATTTTCTGTTGCATATAATTTCACCTGACCCGGGGTGTCGTCATTTTCGTAAATGTATCAAGGAGTTTCTAACTAACTAAGCGATTTTAACACGAATTAAAATAGTGTAGCAGTTCTTAACACAGTTTTAGTAAAATATCTGTAACATAAAAACACCTGAAGATGGCCGTTTGAGGCTGAAACATGTAGTGTCGAAGTGTAGAATGTAAAAGTGTTGCAATTTTGACGGAAGATAAACAATGGACGCTAATTTGAACAATTGCAACGGGATGCTGAAATACAGAATCATAAGTACTATTATCGCAAGAGTTGTAATTGCATAAATTGTACAGATAATTTGATAGTCTCCATAGCAGGGGGTTTAGTTTTGATTAATTCAGGTTGGGAGAAATAGGGGGGAAGGAGAGAAGGATAATATAAATGTAAATGAAAAGGGAAAGTCATTTATTTCGCAGAAAGAGCACCATATTGTTAGAAAGTGACCTGGTAACGCACTCTCGTCCTTCTAATAAACTTAACGAACCCTGAAATACCTCTGAATAATATTTAAAATTTTACTTCTTACTTCACAGTCCACAATAAATACGAACAGGTTAGTTGTGTTTAATGACATGATAGCAAATATATAAATACAATGCCAAATTCAAAGTTCTGTAATATTGTGATATGTAGACCTGTTGCTAAGCAACTACCGCGAAATAAGCGACTATACAGCAGCCGTTGTAAGGTAATCGCCACAAGAGAAACGCAAGCAACTAAAGAAGGACCGCTGGAAGCGGTTTCTCCTATGCAGTCCGTGTCGAGGTTATATAACGAGGAGCAGGCTGCGTCATACCTCAAGCGGTTAGTCGCTGGCTTCCCACCTCGGCGGCTCGGGTTCGATCCCGGGTCTGGTCAAGTGGGATTTGTGGTGGACAAAGTGGCGCTGGGGTGGGTTTCCTCCGAGTACTTCGGTTTCCCCTGCCAATCATTATTCCACGAAAATTCTCCATTATCATACTCACCCGGGGCAGACTACAATAGACCAATCAGTGGCCGCCGTGCCGAGTGGACCCAGCTGGACTCCACCCCCCACTAGGGGCATTAAAAAATATATATAACGAGGATCAGCTACGATTATGAGAGAGTCTTGAGACAGAAGTTAGAAGAGTAGGAGTTAGATGTGAGACAGTCGCCGGCCAGTAAGGACGTGAACACGAAGCTGAGGGAACTACGACGTTGGAGGCCGATATCAGGTGACAACCGGTGAAGGCACAGAGGATTGCGAAGACAGTGCCTTCTATGGCAATGAGAAATAGCGATAGAGCTATAGTTACTTGTAGTTACGATATGTAAGTGTTCAATAAATCCAATTACCAATCCAAACCCCTTCTATAGTCATTCATACACGTGACAACATTACATCGGGTGGTGCATAAAGAAACCACTATTATATGAAAAGGTAATCTCTCTTCGACCATCAGAGTGATAAATGAAGTAAGTAAGTAAAATAGCGGTAGTACCCCATTATACACAAATAAGAAGTGAGCCTTTTGTCCTCTTCCCTGGAGATATAATTTGGACTGTGGCTAGCGTCCCAGCCAAGAAGGGCTTTGTTTCAGTTTACTTAGTAGAATTACAAATTCACCCATGTATTGCCGGAACGTTGAAATGTTAAACCCGGCATTAATGTAATTGTTTTGACGTTGAATAGGTTTCACGAAATTTAGTGCGTGTATAGAAGTAACAGCGTCTGTCAGGAGTCTTTAACATCCTCTGAGAACCCTGAAATTAATCAGCAGCGCAGCGATAGTTTTCAGAGCTCGTATTCTGGATGTAGTTGGATCGAACTTCGGCCGGAACAGTAAATATTCTGACCGATGTTTCTCGTGGTTCTCCTCAGACTTTCCAGGTAAATAATGGGATTTTTTATTATTAGTGGGGTGGGACTAAGTCCCTTGTACTGCGGCGGCCACTTCTGGCCTGTTGTACCAGCCCCAGATGATAGGTGAGGGTGATTGTGGAGCAATTGGTGGAATGAAGATCGGCAGGGGAAACCGAAGTACTCGGAGAAAACCTGCCCCAGTGCCACTTTATCCACCACAAATGCCACTTGACCAGGATCGAACCCGGGCCGCCACGGTGGGAAGTCAGAGACTAACCGCTTGAGTTATGGTGCGGCCTCAAATAATGTGATAGTACAGCGACTAATCAATTTATCCATTCATCAACCACCCTACAACTGACAATGTCGTAAAATAAACCATATAAAGTTCACCGACGTTTTGGAGGACAGTAACATCCCTGAAAAAACAGTTTCAATATGGAGTTTTGTGTCACGCTCCTCTGAGTAATTAACAACTGGGACCAATGCAATATCAGTGATGAAGGAGATAAACCCATACTTCGTAACAACTCGAAGTTCTGTCAAGATATTCCCTGGATGAAATTACACTATATCCTCCCTATACATGAGAGGTAAATTCGATATCTTTCTAGAACTGGCACGAAACGCCGTACCTCTGCTTTATTTAGTTGCAAATCTGCTTTGGCTTATTTTGTGGGTTATTTTACTAAACTTTCAACATTGTGACACGATACCTGAAAGCCGGAATAGTCCATTGCTAGAAAACGGCCCGCTAACATACGTTACTATGGAGATGCGGATTCGTGGAGACCGACTTGGTACGGAACGCGTTTTCCGTGTCAACGGAATCAACAAAGTTTCCACGGATACAAAAAAGCAACCAACATTTTCCACGGAGACCAGAGACTAATAAGCGGCCGTGGAGACAAGAACGGATTCATCGTCTCATCAGAGAGGATGTTACATAAGGACTATTACCGCATTAGTACAGTTGGGAAAAAATCTGTGGTCCTGATCCTCAAGGGGCTTGGTGCCAAGACGAACTCATTGGCTGTAAACCACCAGTCGTAAAGCAACTTTTACTTCCGCTTTGAACGGATTTATTCACAAATGAGCCGTCATTCGGCATTCGTCGTTCGTAAACCAGAAATGAGTCACTCGTAGATCGGAACCAAGTCAGTCACAGCGCAAGAGAAGACACTCGTGGTCCAGTAAGGAATGGAGCGAGTCTTGGGCTGTCATTGATTGAGAGCTCTTATAATTGATTGTGATTATGAATTGTTGTAATAGAAGCCGGCACTAGATCCAACAATCCAATCCAAAACCCATTATCATTATTCACGCAAACCCCCCATACGTTACAATAAATAATATATAGCATATACACGTAGAATATGCCGTGTGGAGGCGGGGTCCAGTACCCCCACCGTGACCCTGCGAGTCGTAGGAAGCGACGAAAAGGGAAGTCTCAAATCTGAGACAGTAAAATATGATTACGAGTCCCAAGGAACACGGCCCCGAGAAAGACTGCGCTGGCGAGAACCAACAGCATACACAAAAGACAGACCGTCCTCTCGTCAGAGAGGGCGCCCCACAGAAACAAGACCGTAACTGTCAAACAGTAATAAATATCTGGTCATGAACCCCAGATGGGGCTCGACATCAAAACTTACTGACTGACTGACTGACTGACCGTCAGTCGCAATGTGACTTTGAATTTGACTTTGACTTGACTTGACGTAGAATATCTGAATGGTGAGATGAGTGCTTTATAATAAATTGAAAATGATCTGGAACGATTCTGTCGTCGCCTACCGAGTTACTTCTCCGGCATTTGCCTGTAGGGCTGTAGAAATCCTCAAAAAGCATCAGTCATCACACCCGGTGTCCTTGCCGGTATTCGAACTGAGTACCTCCCGAATAAAATTCTAGAATGTCACCGATCTTCCAACCCCGTCGGCGTATTGTAGTGTTCAGCAAGGGCACAACCGTGCTTGAAACTTTAAAACAGTGTTTCTTAACCTGTGGGCCTTGAGCATTGGCTGATTGGGCACGAGGTTTCGAAAACAATAATAAGTTCATGTTGAATATGAAGTTCTCACGTCAGTGATTATGAAGAGTGTGGCATTGTGAGTTGTAACGCCGTGTAGTTTGGAGAAATCATGACGTTTCGGAAGAACATATCCCCTCCTTATTCAGTGTAGAATAAAAAGCCAATCAAGAAATAAGCAGAAAAAGGAGGCAAGCTGAATTTCGTTATTCCCTTACCTTGAAGATGGAGACGATCTGTTTCTCTGAAACAACCGAATACCTCTGAACCTAGCGGTACTACACTTTCAGAATATCGGACTCATCAGTAATAAATTCAATGAAGCAAAGAGGATAAATGTGTGAGTTCAGATGCTCTCAGTGAGGTCACTTTGAACAATGGTGGTGAGGTCCTCTTACAGAGCACATATCTGCCTAACCTCACAGTGTCACATGCAAGAAGATACGAATAGTATTCAGGTTCCAGAGCCTGTCTGGAGGAGTCCATTTGTGGATTATTTCACGAAGATTTTGGGAAGTCAGTAAAAACAGTAAAGCTACCCCGTAACAGGCCGTGAAGGCCCATAGGGTTGTGAGACGTTGAATGCCCCACATTATCTAGACAATCGGCTCAAAGATTACGGTAAGCTTGTCAGCATTACGCGCCGGTCGCACTTTACTCCCCAGAAAAATTGTTTAACTAATTCCTGCTACTGATTTCTGTTAGAGGCTGAGTCGACCCCAGGGCCATAGTGAGGCTGGAAGGATTAGGTCAATTGAAAAAATCCAATGACCTCATCAGGACTTGAACACGCGATCTTCCAGCTTGTAGCATAGCCCCTCAACCAACTACGCTACCACGTGCCCCATTATTATTTGTTGTTATGAGTTTCTAATAAACCCGATTATGAACCAAAACCCCGTCTATAGACACATTCACTACGTGACAATATGCTGCATGTACCGGAAACAGAACCCCGATTCCTGGGTTGCTCTGTTTTATAGCTTAGTCACTGTACCTACTGAGCTACCACAGCTCTTCTTAAATAAATCACGAATAACTAAATTTATACCTAAACATGCATCAGATTTACGTGGGGATCAAAAGTTTTTAGACTGACATATGCAAACTTTTGTTAGCTTTCCCTGTGAAGTGGAACAGCAATGTAAGTACTGCTTATGGCACTGAAACATTCAACCGACTACGTCTATCCAGTGATAATTTAATTATTACATTTCAAAGCATTTTAACCTGTCGCGCGTCACGGTGTGACAGCGTCCCACGTTGATGTGGTTAGAACTCTGGAAAAGCTTTTATGCGATTCTGCTCGATCAGCGCAAGAGTGATCTATATTTGCTTCAAAGTAAAGCAAAAAGGTAAAGATGTTCATGTGTTTAACTAATTAAACACTACGCGATGAAGGCGTGTGAGGGAGTGGATGTATAGACCCACATTTTCTTGACTTCGGCAGTAGTTGGAGGCGGGTGGTCAGCTTCACGCTCCGGCAGCTTTAACCCTGGGGGAAGACTGTCTCCATTACTCACTGGATATGAGGTTTGGTGGACCCCGGAGTCGGCCTGGACGACGTGGAGAAGAGAAAATTTTTGCCTCCACCGAGACTCGAACTCCAACCCTTCAGTCGTCCAGGACGTAGCCAGTCGCAATACCGATTTGGGTAAAGTAGTGAGCTATAAGTAAATTTACCACGTTACTGTCTGCTTATAGCGCTTCATCAGCGTTAAGTTCCTTACGTTGCATTTGAGATTCTTGGGTCCGTGATATAGTTCCGACAGACACCAGCTTCCCACTGCGGCATCCCAGGTTTGATTCGACGTCGCCACGTTGGATTTATGATGGTCAAGAAGCACTTTGCTCCGAGTACTACGGTTTCTCGTCGATTCTCATTCCATTAACAGCTTCAAACTTATTACTCAAACATATTACCGACGCTATACGATATTGTAATGTGGATGGCCAGAGCGTATCTAGGCAACGACCCCTAAACAACCTTCAGTCGCGTTAGCATACTCAACAATAGGATGAATATTTATAGTTCATTGCTTGGCAACAGTCAGCGCACCAATAGGCTGATCAGATGGCTATCACGTGACTAACTTTCTATGAGGTTGGTGCCGCTATGCAACATCGCGGTTAACAATCCTCTACAACAATAGAACTGGATTTTATGTGCATGGTCGGTGCTGAGGCTATATAACGAGATTCCATACAGAACAGATTTCAGTACCTTGTGAGGAGGCGGGGTCGAATACCTCTACTGTGACCCTGCGAGTCGTAGGAGGCGACCAAATGGGAAGTCTAAAATCTGAGACAGTAAAATATGGTCGCGAGTCTGAAGTGACTCGAACCCGAGAAAAACTGCGCTGGAAAAACCAACCGCATATACAAAAGACAGACCAGTCTTCTCGTCAGAGAGGGCGCCCCACAGAAAAAAGACCGTAACTGTCAAACTGTAATAATTAATATCCGGTCATGAGCCCCAGATGTGGCTCGACACCAAGACTTACTTACTGACTGACCGTCAGTCGCAATGTGACTTTGACTTTGACTTGAATAGATTTCAGGGTTTAGTGTTTAAGTAACAGTGAGAGAGTTTTAAGTGATAGCCACGCGAAGTTCGTCGTGTGAAGACTTTGCGTGTGATTGGAAGACTTGAATTATGTATGTTATAATGCAGTGGGATAGAGAGAGAGAGAGTGTGTGTGTGTGTGTGTGAATAGAAGATAAGATGTGTGTGTTATAATTAGAGCAATCATGAAAGTGTTCAAATTATTTGTAATTACAACTAATAAATATCTAATAAACCGATTTACCAACCCAAACACGCGTCTTAGTCACTAATACACGTGAAAATATCTATATAGACAGAGGGTGTCTGACAACAGGGTGCTGAGAAGAATAGTTGGACCGAAGAAAGATGAAGTGACGGGAGGTTGGAGAAAGCTGCATAATGAGGAGCTTAATAACTTGTACTCTTCGCTAAGTTTAATTACAAAAATCAAGTCAAGGAGGATGAGATTGGGAGGGTATGTAGCACGAATGAGGCCGAAGAGTACTGCATATAGGGTATTGGAGGGAAATACAGAAGGAAACAGACTACTAGGAGGATCAAGGCGTAGGTGGGTGGACAATATTAAAATGGATTTTAGAAAGATAGGAGGGGATGTTATGGACCGGATTGATCTGGCTCAGGATAAGGACTAGAAGAGGGCTCTTGTGATCAAGGTAATGAACCTTCGGGGTACATAAGATGTTGGGAAGTTCTTGAGTAACTGCACAACTGGCAGCTTCTGAAGAAGGGCTCAGCTCCATGAGTCAGTGATATAATATCGATAAAAACTGCCTTCTAAAAGAAGTTATCGAAGGAAAGATATAGGGGCGGATAGAAGTGACAAGAAGACGTAAGAAGATGCTGGATGACCTTGGGGACAGAAGGGGATACTGTCATTTGAAGGAGAAAGCTCTAGATCGCATTAAATGAAGGAATTGTTTTGGAAGAGAATGTGGACCTGTCGTCATGACAGATTACTGATGATGATGATTAAGAGCCATGTTAAGTAACATAAAAACGTTTAGTTTCTCACAACAGTGAATATGAGGACAGCCATTTTCTGGGTTGTTACGTCATGTGCTTTGTTAGAAGGTCGCTGTTTGCTTCCTGCTTCTTGATTAATGTCTTATCTTGCTCTTCGACCCTCTAAATATATACAGGACATTCCTCCGAAACGTCTAACGTGCTAAACGCCGTCATATAACTACCTCAATATGTAACCAGCCAAGGTGGAAATGAAGATTATGAGTGTAAGATATCCTCAGAATTAGACCTCTCTGCTGTAAAGGTTACAAAATTATCTCTCCAACTTACACAGTTCACCATTAATCAGGTAAATCAAAATTCGATAATCCTGTCTCAGGTCACCGCTTATAACCATATTAATGTCTCCAATTTTATACTGCTCTCCTGAGAAGGGGGGGCACGCTGTAGCGTAGTTGGTTGAGGGGCTATGCTACAAGCCGGAAGGTCGCGAGTTCAAGTCCTGATGAGGGACTTCCGGCCGCACTCTGGCCCTGGGGTTTACTCAGCCACTAACAGAAATGAGTACCAGGAATTAATTAAATAATTTTCCTGGGGAGTAAAGCGCGGCCGGTGCGTAAGGCTGACAACCTTACCGCCATCTTTGAGCCGATTGACTAAATAATGTGGGACCCTCAACGTCTCACAACCCTATGGGCCTTCACTGCTTGGTCCAGGGATAGCTTTACTTTACGTACTTCTACTTACGAGAAGGATAAAAGGGCGAAGCCCGCCAAACGTCTGCCAACCTCCCAATTAAAATGCCTCTCACTTCATGCTTAAGGTTCAAGGGAAAGTTTAAGGGTTAAGGTAAAGTAAAGGTAAGTTTGTCCTTGTGCTTAATTAAGCACCGTGCCATCAAGGCATATGGGAGAGTGGAGGCGTAGCTCGGCGCTAGATGGATGTGTGGTCAGCTTCACGCCCTGGCCGCTTTACCTTCGGGGAAAATGCCCCCGATAACAATTGAATAGAAGGCTGGTTGGGTCCCAGGGCCGGTATGGACGCTTTAGAGAAAAGTGAAAACTTGTTTTGAAGGGAATTGAACCTGGGCCGTCCAGCCCGAAAATATACTGAATGAGCTACCCCGGCTCCAGCAGAGGGTTAATCTACTACAGACTTCTGTATAAACAAGTTAAATGTATTTGGAAGGAACTGTGAAGCGTTGAGTTGTTGCTGCGAGTGTACCCAGATCGATTCGCTGGCAGAGTAATCCTTTCAAATTGGGTTAATAGTTTAATGTGTTCAACCAGCAAGGGCCGTGCGATAGGACTCAGCAGGTCCGCTTTAACCCACGTGCTGGATAAAAAATCTGATTTTTAATGCAGTTTAGGCTATATTTTTGGCAGCCGATTTCAGTGGCCGCGCGGTCTAAGGAATCAAATACCTTCGTCCTCTCGAACACTAGGATTGTGGGTTTGAATCCCACTCAAGGCATGGATGTTTTATCTGTGTTACTCTGTGTGTAGATAGCTTTGCGTCAGGCTGTTCCCCCGTCAAAGGGGTCCTACCGACTCTCTAAGATTAAGAAACTGAAGTGAAACGAAGCTTTTCACGGATGCCCTATTTTCCAAGTGGGAGCCACAGGAAAAGATAGATAGATAGATAGATAGATAGATAGATAGATAGATAGATAGATAGACAGACAGACAGACAGACAGACAGACAGACAGACAGACAGACAGACAGACAGACAGACAGACAGATAGATAGATAGATAGATAGATAGATAGATAGATAGATAGATATTTTTTAAATAATTCTGTGTACATTTTAAAATTTTGTAGCTTTGAGTGAAAGCTCAGAAATTACGCTATTGCGGGTTGCCATAGCAACAAGTTGTCGAACTTTAACAGGCAGCATGGATGTAAGCAATACAGTAAGTCACGAACTAATAAACTAGATCAAGTTTCAATTTGTCGTTTATATTCTGTGGGTATTTAATATGTTACTATATTTGTGAAGTGTAGTTAGTATTTACCACAGAACGAAACTTTATTTATGAATATCTGGAAGCATACTCTCTTTCTCAGAACACGCATGTAGAGGTTATCTGCAAAGACCAGCTCAGTAAAATCTTGTCGATGTACATGTGTCCTATTCCGAGCGGTTTCCGA
The DNA here is from genome assembly GCF_002891405.2 of Cryptotermes secundus. Classification (NCBI taxonomy): domain Eukaryota; kingdom Metazoa; phylum Arthropoda; class Insecta; order Blattodea; family Kalotermitidae; genus Cryptotermes; species Cryptotermes secundus. The sequence continues at coordinate 296,833 of NW_019739954.1, forward strand.
GATAGAGCTATTTCACTGTACAGATGAGCAAAACGCTATGACCTCACACGAGTTGCACCGAGATAGAGCTATTTCACTGTTCGGTACACTGTACACTGTACAGACGAACAACACGCCATGTCCTCACACGAGCTGCACCGAGATAGAGCTATTTCACTGTACACTGTATAGACGATCAACACGCCATGTCCTCACACGAGTTGCACCGAGATAGAGCTATTTCACTGTACACTGTACAGATGAGCAACACGCCATATCCTCACACGAGTTGCACCGAGATAGAGCTATTTCACTGTACACTGTACAGACGAGCAACATGCCATGTCCTCACACGATTTGCACCGAGATAGAGCTATATCACTGCACAGTACACTGTACACTGTACAGAGGAGCAACACGCCATATCCTCACACGAGTTGCAAAGTGCATTGAAGCTGAAAGTGCAATTTTCGAAAATGTATTATGCTAGGTAAACTGTACTAACTTTGTCACTTGAACAATGAATACCGATATTATAAACTGTACGCAATATCTCTTTCCTATCAACAATTTTGGAACTGTACAGTGAAATAGCTCTATCTCGGAAATATATGTATACACGTATGTACTCTTTTGCCTAGAATGACCGATACTGTGACATCCCAGAATACTGACCTTCCTCTTTGGACACTCTATATATGGAAACCCTACTGAGAATAAATAAATACGTATATGCAAGATATGTCCTGAAACTCCGCTGGGAGATAAAGGGCCTATGTAGATTAGAGTCAACACTCTAAACTAAAACTAAACTACGTGGGTTTAGTCCGCAAGCGAACTATACCGACCAAGCGACCGCCGCTTGTCGGCAAAGTTAGTGCCACTTCATTACAGATTATTCGTCAATATTTTTAAGAACTCCTTCAATGATATATTCGAAATCATTTGTACTGAATGCAAAACTATTTTATTAATAAAGTTTTCCTAACATTTCCTTAATTACCCACACTTGTTCATATGCTGTTTCAGAATAACAGAGTTTAAATTTGCATTATTATGTCGTCCTTTATTATAACAAACTTGTAAACTGAACTACAACTCCGTTCAGTCCACATTAAGTGAGAAAATTATTTTTTGTACCATACAGATAAATAATCTCTCCAGTGATGACATCTATTCTGATAGTTTTCTAGTGTTAGGCCTCATACGTGTGAGGTTCTTTATGTTTTAATGTTTTTTCTTAACTCTCGCAGATGATTCGTGATGCGCTTCGTTGTATATCCTATATTGTGCTGGTGCCAATATCCGGAGATAGGGACTAGCTATATCGATTGGGTCCAACTGAGCAGGTTTTACCTGAAGACGGAGACAGGATCCAGTTTCCGAAACGTTGTTTCAGATAAAACAAGTCGATGAATAATGTCTAGAAACACAATAGTTGCATTAATATACAATCGTCACAAAATTTTCGAGTTTATGTTCTGTTCCTTTTAAATAATCCCATTCTAAATTTTAACTAACTAACTTCAGCGAACTGAGCCGTTCTTGAGAAGCTACCAGTCGGGCAGCCAATCAAGAACTTCCCAACATTTTACGGAACCCGAAGGTTCATTATCGTGTTCACAAGAGACCTTCGCTGGTCCCTTTCCTGAGTCAGATCCATTCATTCCATAACATCCCGCCTTGTCTAAGATCCATTTTAATATAATCCACTCGCCTACGTCTTGCTCGTCCTAGTAGTTTACTTCCTTCTGTATTTTCCACTAATATCCTATATGCTTTCGTCTTCACCTCCATTCGTGCTACATGCCATGCCAATCTCATCCACCTTGCCTTGATCATTTTGATCTTCAAAATTTACGTCCGATTAGCCTCCTGTCCATAAGAGGTAAATTATTCGAAAAAGTCATTCTGAATATAGTCCAAAAGCATATTGAAGATAGAGGCATGTCTAACGCAAGCCAATTTGGTTTCCGGGACACGTCACAGCACAACACTGGAGCGTATGAGGCTAACGGACCACGTGTCCAGTTTCATCAAGCTCATTAGTTGCGAAATGTCTACGCCAAGATATATTCGAGCAGGGGTGCCTCAAGGTTCTGCCCTGTCCCCTACTTTGTACAACATGTATATAAATGAAGCCCCCTAAACACATGGCGTTCACCTAGCCCTCTACTCCGACTACATTTGTCTGTACGCGACAGATCGAAAGGAGGGTTTTGTTGTCATGAAATTCCAGCGTGGTCTCAGTTCAATGGGGACCTTGTGTGGCCGCTGCAAGATTAAAATAAACGAAAATAAGATTTACTTTTCTCGCAGTTGTCGACCGCCTGAGTCCCATCTTGCACTGAATGGACAATATTCCATTTGTAAATACCGTAAAGTTTCTCGGTGTAATCTTCGATAAGAGAGTTACATGGAAAAGACACATAGAAATGATCGAACCTAAGGCCTTCAGAATATTTATTAGAATATATTACCTATTCAGAAGTGAGCGATTAAGCACTAACATTAAACTGACCCTCCACTAAGCTCTCATTAGATCCGTAATGACTTATGCTAGTCCCGCCTGGGAGTTTGCGGCAGACACCCATCTACTGAAATTGCAGCGCCTGCAAATCAAAGTTGTCCGCACCACTGGAAATTTTCCAAGGCGCACACCGGTTCGCGAATTGCACATGACTTTCAGACTTCGTACATACAAGAACACATAGAATAATTATGCAGGCAACAAGCATAAGTCGTGCAAAATCTTGAAAAGAGAAATGTTCGCAACACTGGACAAGGCGAACCCCGATGCAGTAAATGCGAGTATAAGAGGCTTAAACTTAGCGGCGGTCAAGCATACGACCGTTCAAGTGACTACACTGCTGTTGTAGCAGGAGCTACTAATGATAGGGCATGATCTGCTGTACTGGACCTGGACTGACAGAGGCCTTGTATATGTTGTATATACATACGTTTAACAACATGTAAAATGTAAACTGTACATATTGACAACTGACTTATTACTGCTGACTGTGACTCTGGCAAACGACAGACCCGTCCTCTCGTCAGAGAGAGCGCCCCACACCAACAAATCTGCAACTTCCTGACAGTAATAAAGATCTGGTCTTAAGCCACAGATGGGTGCTTTATTCCAAGACAGACCGGCCGACTGACCATCGGTCGTAACATAACTTTGACTTTGACTTTAAATTAATTACTTATGGGATTACGGAACTACGGAATTACGGAATTGAACTGGGCTCCGTACAGACTTAGATCACCGAATTACGACTGTGACCGTCCAATAAATTGATTCACCTACTCCAGAACCCATTAATTATTAACCACGTAACCAGGATTTTTTTCCCCCTTGGCGCTACAGCCCTCATTTGGGCCTAGGCCTACCTCCATGAAACTCTCCGTTTCACTTCGGTTTACTAGATCTTACACATACCGTAGGACTCCCTAGGCGAGTGATCAGCTTGTAGCAAGGCCTCTACCTGTAGACAAACACAGAAAAACGCACACAAACATCCTTGCCCCGAGTGGAATTCGAATCCACGATCTCGGCTTCCGAGCTAGCGAAGACAGTGCATGCCTTAGATCGCTCGGCTACCGTGACCGGCCACGTAACCAGGATACGTGACAATATTTTTTACAATATATTTCGGCTCCTTATGGCCTTCATCAGGTAAAATATTACCACTAAATCTCTCCTTTTGATGCTATTCCCTACTCAGTTATAACAATTGGCCAATGTAGGGGCAAATAGTAGCAAAAGACGGTGAGTGTTAATATTTTACCTGACGATGACAATAAAAAACCAAAACATGTTATAAAATAACATATACAATTTGTACACGGATTGTGGTAACGGAACCAATTATAAGTTTGGTTTCAAATTTTATATCCTCAGAGAATATTATCTGGTTAATTAATTTTCCCGAAAAGCTGCTCGTTATGAAAGCCTGACACAAGATACTGAGAACAAGAATATATCTCATGTGTTGTACATGTTTTTTTTCGAAACGCTTTCAGAGGAGTTCGGAACACTGTTGAATTCCATCCTTCTGCTAATGCAATTATACGAATTGGTTTCGTTTTCTGCTGAATTATTTGCTCCTGCTACAGCTCATCAAATCCACTGCAAAGCAAGATAGAATTTAAGCACCAGAACAGACTTTCATGAAATTTCATATTGAGGACTTTGTTTTGTGTACTTTTTGCCTACAAGCCGATCACAATGCATCATGCATTTAAAGCATGAACTGTCTTCGCTTGCTGGGATCGTGGGTTCGAATCCAACTCAACGCATGGATGTCTGTGTGCGTTTATTCTATGTTTGTGTTACTCTGTGTGTAGGTAGAAGCTTCGTGACGGCTGATCCCCCGTCCAAGGAGTCCTATCAACTGTGTACAGGATCAAGAAACTGAAAAAGCGTCCGGGGCCCAACAAAGGGCTTGGAGCCATAATAATAATAATAATATTAATAATAATAATGATAATAATAATAATAATAATATAAATTCTTTATTATTTATGTGCCGAGTCAACAGCCGCAAGTCCAATTAAAGACACAGCACAGTGTAGATACAAGTAATTACATTATGGACAATCACAATATAAAGTCAAAGACAAATTACAGGCAAGCACTCGAGGAAAACGGATTAATGCAGACAAGTAAACAAACAAATAATAATAATAATAATAGTAATAATAATTTCATTAACATAAATGTAAGTTGTTGTTGAGAACTGAGAAATGAAACAATAATAATAACAATTTGACGACACTCCCTGTGACTAGACCATAAATCACAGCATGTCAGAATGACTGATGACTGATGATTGGTAAAAATTTGGAAGTAAGCTGCCGTGGCCTATTCGAAGTACTATTGTAGCATTTGCTTAGAGAGGACTGACGAAATCCACAAAATCCTCATTTAGGACACTTGATATGCTGGTCGAATTTTGAAATGAGAACATTTAAAATACGAGTCTAGAACGTTAGGACTGTGACAAAATTACTCGGTTGTGGAATATTTCCATTTTGTGAGCCAATTTGATTCGAAATGAAGACAAATGAAGGCTCTGCTTGAGACCTGCTTCATGCTGGCTACTTCCTTCGCTTAATCTCCGATTCTGAAGATGGAGGCGACGCGTTCTCTGCTGTCGTCACAGTTCTTACCTTAGGCAAATACACCACAATATGCTGAGTCTGAGGGTCTCAGAGCAGTGGCTCCGAATAGTGCAATTCCTTCTGCGATGTGGAGCCACATAACCCCCCCCCCTCTCTCTCTCTCCTTTTGTTCCCACTTGGAGCACAGGGCATCCGTGCAACGCTTCGTTTCAATTCAATTTCTTAATCGTAGCACAGCCGGTAGGACTCCTTGAACGGGGGATCAGCCCGTCGCAAGGTCGCTACCTACAGACAGAATAAACACACACAGACATCCATGCTTCGAGTTGGATTCGAACTCACGATCTCAGCGTTTGAGAGAGCGAAGACAGTTCATGCTTTAGACCTAGAAAGTAATTCAATTCAATTCATGTTTATTTACGTGCAATAACTTAACAGCACAGTGGCCAATTACAAAGTTAGCACGAGTATGTAAGGTACAGAAAATAATTAAAACAAAATACAAATATGACAAATAAATCTGTGAACATAAATCTAAAGAAGACTGAAATATATTAATAATAATAATTCAAAATGCTGTACAAAAATGACATTTGAAATATCTCTTCTTGAAGCGCTGGTACCTCGTGTATCGAACAAAATTCAACCTATCTTTGAAGGTTCTCGGCGATTATGCTGTGTTAAACTGAAGGATATTTTTCATTATCTGGTTGTGGGAAACGAATGCACCTTCTACAAGTTAGTTTGGTTTCCGTCACCATGTACCTGTCTGGAACTTGGTTAGATGAATCCAGTTGATGACGCCTATCGGTATGATAAGATACAGACATTAACTTTGTCTAATACAACCAACACAGTAAACCGTATAAAAGGTGTAGTTAACCCTGTAACAGGCCATGGAGGCCCATAAGGTTGTGAGACGTCGAGGTTCACACATTTTCTAGAACATCGGCTCACAGATGACGGTGAGGTTGTCAGCCTTAGGCACCAGCTGCCCTTTATCCCCATGAAGATCCCTGGTACTCATTTCCGTTAGAGGCTGAGTCGAGCCCAGGGCCATAATGCGGCTGGAAGGATTAGGTCAATTGAAAAATGCAGTTACCTCATCCGGAATCAAACTCGCGACCTTCCAGCTTGTAGCATAGTGTCTCGACCAACTACACTACCGTGTGAACCAACACCCGACACAATATATTTCATATCTTTACTGATGACGGAAGCAGAAACAGGTTCAGAAACGCTACTATTCTTTAATCTAGTAGAAGACGACGGTACGTGTCTAGCAAATGTGCGTAAGTTTAAAACTAAATCCATAAAGCCACTTTGAGATTGAAGTGTTATTTCATTCATTTTTGGGGCTAGTGAATGGCAGAAAATATTTCTATACTTAGTCTCAAACGTCTCTGTGGGTACGTCACACCAGGAGCAGAAAACCTTAGAGAAGAAAAGTCCTGTCCATTAAGCGAAATTTCCGGTAGTAAGATCTTGGTTCTTATCATACGTTCAAATTTAGATGTAGTACGTATTGGTTAGACTCGTAAGGCTGACAACTTCACCTCCATCTGTGAGCCGATTGTCTATAAAATGTGGGAGTCTCGACGTCTCATAACCCTATGGGCCTCCTCGGCCTGTTACAGGGATAGCTTTATCTTTTACCGTTTTAAGTAATTTTTAATGTTGACGTAAGTATCTACGTCAGTGTCTGATGGTGACGCACTCTCAGAGATGTACCTGACTCTGTAAAGAACGGAACAGACTGTTCTGGAATAAAATTTCTAGACTTTATTTGGAAGGTTCTAGGTTCGAATTTCAGCCAGATCACCGGCTAACCTGCCTGAAGCTTTCCATAGTTTTCTTCGGACCATCAAAAAAAAAACCAGGATGGTACGTCGTTTAGTTCATGATTGCTTCCTTCCAAATCCCTTATAATTCATTAGTCATCCTGTTATCCGATCATAGGTCCTCTCAATTCCGAAAGCTCCATTAAATAATCCCCAAAGAAGAGAAAGAATTTGAAGATGAAAACAATTTCCTTCCTTTTTCCCCACCATAGCTGCTGACAATTTACAGATCGATATGTGTATTGTTACAGAGTTCATTCTTCACTGGCTCTACAGCCTTTGTTGGACCCTAGACCTTTCTTCAGTTTCGTAATATTTTACACAGACTGTAGGACATTTTGCACGGGGGATCAGCCCATCACAAGGCCGCTACCTACACACAGGACAAAACAAACACAGAATAAACGCACACATAGATATCCAGGCCTTCAAGTGGGATTCGAACCCACGATCCCAGCGTTCGAGCGAGCGAAGACAGTTCATGCCTTAGACCGCGCGGCCACTGCAAAGATTATTGTCACAGATGTACTGTTTTGTTCCTGTAGCAGCTGAGGGCATTGCAGCCGATACGAGACGGCATTATTCAATAATACGACACGTCACCACTTCCCTCTGAACCACAAGCTACTCTCAGATTCCATCCCTTATCTAGAGGGTGGAAAAATAAGGGGATGAAAGTCACCTCCCATGTTATTGGACTGTCCAATCAGAATCCAAACAATCCAGCAATCAATAACAATTGGGACGGCCCGCGACTGGACAGTGCCTCCCCCTGACAGTGACCTACACAGCTGTGACCCCTGCCTCGGTCGTACGGAGGACATTTGTTCTGCTGGATAGAACTATATCTCGCGCATGCGTGTTATTTCATAATACTCTCAGTACTTCAGAGAGTAGAATAGAATTTGCTTGGAGGAACTGGGGAGCCCACAAGAATCGAGTCAGGATGACCGAGATTCAAACCCAGTACCTCTCGAATAGGAGCCTGTAACTTTACCACTACAACGGCCAGATGAGACAAGATGGATGACTTCAATTATGAGTGTATCTCGCAGTTGAAGCTGTTTCTGTGTCAAGGATATAAGAAAGAAATATGAATTTTATTGCCTTCCTCTGTGTGAGGCGCTAAAGTTTCGAAGAATTGGGCTGCCTCCATGTACGTGCTGGTCTTCTCATTACCATAAAAATGGACGTAGCAAGTTTCTACGAAATTTTGGAGCTACACGGTATCAAGTCACAGACTAGCGTAACCACATTTAGAAAAATCAAGCCTTGCAAACAAATTTATTTATATGATAACATTAAATCAATGGAACACATTGTAATTAAATCGAAATAGCTAGAGAATAAGAGAAAGTACAGAAATAGATTACTAGCACTAACAGGTTGCAAAGGAAGATGAAAAAGATTTTTAAATTTTCAAAGCAGGTGGTAACTATATGTATCATTTGATTAAATATTTAAAATGTTCTGCATTTTGCTTATATAATCTATTTTTATATCTCGCATGATTCCCAGAGTAAAAAATAATTTATTCTCTTAACAGTATTAACCGGTTGGTGTTTGTAATGGGGACACGATGTAGGAAATGAGTCTTTATATATAAGTTAGAACAATGTTATGTCTGACATGTAATTCGGATCATCAGTAGTGCAATAGCACACGTACCTTAAGAAAACTTATATTTTGTTTTTATTCGCTTAGTGGGGGGTGGAGTCCAACTGGGTCCACTCGGCACGGCGGCCACTGATTGGCCTATTGTAGACTGCTCCTGGTGATTATAATGATGGAGAATTTGGTGGACTGAAGATTGGCAGGGGAAATCGAAGTACTCGAAGAAAACCTGCCCCAGCGCCACTTTTTTCACCACAAATTCCACTTGACCAGACACGGGATCGAACCCGGGCCGGCGCGGTGGGAAGCCAGCGACTAACCGCTTGATCTGTGGAGCGGCCCTCACATTGTACCTGTATTTTCCGAGAATTTCTTGACATGAATTTTTCTGGGTGCTGGGTTGGGCGTGATGGACCAATTCCGTGGCCTCCGAGCTCACCCTACATTACGCCGCTTGATGTCTTCCTGTGGGGATATGTTAAGGACATTGTTTACAAGATTCCTGTGACCTCCCTCGATGAACTGAAACTCAGAATTGTTGCTGCGATCGAAACAGTTACACTGCAAATGCTGGAGAACATTTGGAGGGAAACTGGACATCTTATGTGACACGAACGGCGCGTACATTGAATTTGTTTAGCATTCTGCAGTATTCATTCTATAGCAAAACACTTTTTCAGTTTCATATTCCATAAGCTGTTTTATTTTATTATTCCCGTTTTCGAAATTATAGGACACGGAAACCCTACAGTAATTTAAAATTACCCTATATATAGAGGCATATATATCATCCCTTCCCCCAAACGATGGACCCTTTGTAGTAGTACAGAACATTGGCCACCAAGATCTCCGGACTTCATCTCCCTAAATTTTTATCTGCGGGGTCCGCGAAATATGAAATGTACCAATAAACAGTGGCTATGAGTGCTGCATTGAATTATGGGTGCTGTAACCGGTATGAATGTCAGTCGTAATGGCGTGATACGACCTGAACTCTCGATTTACAGACGAGCCAGGATGCACAGTGCGACTGAAGGTGATCATCTTGAACTGATACGAGTATATTACAAAGGGTTTACTGCATTTCTGGGCTTTGTCCCCATCATCTGGAATTCTGAAATAACGTTGTATTTCGAAAGCAGAAACACTTCGGGTAATCAGATACCTCCTTCTATCTGACCCAACAGACCTTTCACATGTGGACGATACAGGTCCAGTTTCCGTAACGTTGTGTTCTTCCACAATAACAGAAGACACAAGATTTCCAGAAAGTCTGTAATCTCGAATTTAATTCATAATTATATATTTTCATAGACACTTGAGTTTTGTATCGGGAACCGAAAATATTATTTGGCAGTTTCTACTACTGTTTAAACATCCGTAACGAGTTTCGCGATGGCCCCTTGAATGGTTTTCTTGAAAGTAAGGCATCCTGCCTGCAATCGACTTTCTGTCACATGCATTTGCCTACCGCCAGTACAAAGGCATGCGTCGTGTTGGTGGGGGGATGGATGCTGTCGACCTACATCTCCACGGATGACCGTGTCCGTGGGCACCAGCATGTTTTCCTCCAAAGTGGGGGGGGGTCAGCAAGAAAATTTGCTTATAAACTGAAGTTGAAGATATATATATGATTTCTTTTAAAAATGTATTCCAAAATATTCAGGAGAAAATATTGTTTTCATTAATTATGATTATATTAACATTTGGTGACCGCCTCTGTGGTCTAGTGGTCAGAGTTTCTGGCTACAGATCATGAGGTTCGGATTCGATTCCCGGCGTTACCATATTTTCTGAGATGCAGCGGATCTAGAACGGGGTCCACTCAGCCTCGTGAGGATAATTGAGGAGCTATTTCAAGGAAATAAAGGCTCCGGTCTAGAAAACCGAAATTAATGGCCGTGGGGATTCGTTGCACTGACCACGCGACACCCTCTATCCACTAAAGTTGGCACTAACTTCGCCGAAAAGCGGCGGTCGCTCGGTCGATATAGTTCGCCTGCGGACTAAAACCACGGAGTTTGTTTTAATACTTTTTTATATTTGGTATACTTCCTCGTTTTTTAATTTTTTAACAAAATCCAGGATTGGATGACAGGTTCCTGGCTTGAACTTCTTTTTAACTACTTTTTTATTCCACGGCGTTTTCAATATTACAGATAATATATCGTCAAATGGTATGATCATCAGTTGGAAAGAATGCGGAAGGAAACAGTTGTGACCTAATTTCGGGCACTAACTCGGCGTTTGCCTGGAGAGATTAAGGGAAAAACAATTTCAGTTATGATGGCCAGATAATATGGAACATGCGCCACGTGTTGATAACCACTGGCACAGCGTAACAATTCGACTAAATTCGTTTACTATTTTATTTACCTTGAAAATCGTTAAGACTTGCGGAAAAAGTGAACTTGATATAAAATATACGTTTCATTTTTATTTACAATTTTAGTATGAAAGAAATTTCGCCCCTATAACTATGTTGGCCGTCACCTGTTTCAGTTAGTCTCGAGATGCGCACAGATACGCATTTAGATCTACAAGAAAAGTGTCCGTAATTCTCGTCCAATTTTAACTAAAACTGGAATGGGTCGAAAAATGTAGCAAAAAATTCTAACGTCGAATTTTATAAAAACCTATTCAGAGGTTCTCGAATCTCAAAATGCGGATAGACACAAGAGAAAGCTGAATAATTTTTGTCATCTACTAGCAGTGCTATTTACTAATGTAGATATTGTCAGGTGTATGGGTACGTGGCTATTAGACGGGGTTTGGATGTGATGTTGGGTTTATTGACCACTTTAACACACAACTCGTACAAGCAATTAAACACTGAAGAACGCCGTCTTGTGGGATGTGGCGCCGTTTAGATCTTGTGTGAAAGGACGTTTCGGAGGAATGTATCGCCTTCATCTTCAGGGTAGAAAAATCCCCGAGCGAGGAACCAGCGTCTCAGAAGACGGCATTCTTCATAGTTATCGCCATGAAAACCTTAAATCCTACAATTATAACACTATTCCTAATTTTCACACTACAAATCATTATGATGCGCTAAGTCTTCTCAAATTTCACTAGTCGTATCCTGGCAACGGATTTATAGCGGTCTCACTGTAACTACAGCAAACATAAAGTATTCAGATCACATGCTAAGTCTTCTCTTCACAGGCTGAATTTCAAGTCTTAACTGAACTCGTCATCTGTTCTCAATCATCTTAGACTGCAGTCTCAAGAAACTTCCTCAGTTCTCAGTTCAGCCGGCCTTGGATCCTCGTTATATAGCATCGGGGCGAGTCCAACAAAAAAAAAAAACTTCCTAACAATCCCTAGTTTACACATTCGTTGTCGCGGGAACCTGTTTACCAAGTCGTTGCCTAGCAATAAACATTTACTCTGGCTCCGTTATTCCGGCTTTAGGCGTCACGTCACAATATTTAACTTATTTGTAGTTCATTATCGACATTGTTTGCATCTCAAACTACGTATATAGCCTCAAATTAATAAATAATTAATTGGAAAGTTTCTTGAAGCGAGTATTTTTTGCCCAACTAAGGCATTACTCAATAATAGTGATAGTCGGTGCCAGCTGGGATTGGAACTTGGCAACTGCGAAACACAAGGCAGCAGCCTTACTGCATGAACATATATGCTTACCCGGTAATGTATTTACTGTGCGACACTGGCGCTACAGTGCTCACGGACGTTTATTGAAACTCTGGTGAAGTGAACGAACCATCATACTGCACAGAGGCTTCAGGACTTGGCTCTGCGCTTCCGCAAGCGCGTGCCGCGTCAAGACACGTTCGAAACAAATGTTGTACACCTTAAAGGAGCGTTGTCTGAAAGCTAATTTGTTAAAATGCCGTCAGAGAATATTATCGCCATGAGAGACACCTTTGTCTTATCCTTGTCCTCATCTCCTACTATTCACGGTTTTATTTTACTTTTCTTCCCATCCGTCTTCTTATTTGTCTCTTGTTTCATACCTTCCTTCTCTATATTTTCATCTTGCTCCCCCTTCTCTTTTTCTTATCCGCCTCTATATTTCCCATTCATCTCTCTCTGTTCTCTATCCTTCTATTATATTTATATAATAATAATATATACACTGTGGCGTATAGGGCCGTTGCTGGGCAGAGGCCTCGATACGGACAAAGATTACAGCAGATTATATGCAAAAGGAAGATAAGCAAACGGCCGTTTCTGAACAACGGTTCGGTAAACACGTTCCCGTGCAAACGACATCGAGTCTATCGCTAGCCAACCGTCCATGACAACAACAGAAGGATCGGTGGAGGTAGTGCTTTCTGTTGGGTCTGCCCCGAGGTTGTATAAAGAGGACATCAGCCGAGCTGTAGTCAGTTGTCAGCAGTTCAATTGAGTGGAGTGACCTAAGTATGTGATTGGTGAATGAGAGAGGTTCAGTTGTAAGTTGTCAGCTGAAAGTGAGCCTGTGAAGAGAACGCTTGGAGGTTGGTGTAAAATGGCCGCCAGCCTGGGACCCAGTTAGTTCAAGGTTAGCAGTTGACAAGGATTCTACACGGCTGGCTGTGACATGAGGACCTGAGTGCGGGAAGCTGTATAATTTCCACTGTGTTAAATCCGTTGCCAGGAAACGGATAGTGGAGATTGTAATAGACTGAAGACCCTAGTCTGCGTGTCCATTGATCTGTAGTGTACACAAGTGCTCAATAAATCTAGCTACAAATGCATATCCCGTCTAGAGACACACACACTGGACAATACGTCTGGGTTGGGTGGTACATCAGAATACAGCAGCCCTATTCCTCGTCTCTACAGTAACTTTTCATTGTAAGATGGCTTCTATAATGAATGTCAATTAGGATTAATTAGTGTTTAAGATATATCATATTATAATTACACTCAAGGAGATAGCCAAGTTCTTGTATTTAGAACGTGACATAAGCCCAGTCTTGCTGAGAGACACAGAATTGTTCATTCTATTATTTCTGTGAATTTTCATTCGTTAGCGACCATGGAAAGAGTTTCAGTAATAATATATATTCAACGACTGGAGCTAACGATACACCAAGAGAGTGTAATTTTCAACCCACGCAAATTCATAATGTATCCAGAACAGTTAAATAACGTTAGAGTTTTAAAGGATTAAATTCACCCAATAACCAAATTTCATTGGAGGAAATATAATTCTGTTTATCTTTAAGTTCGAATTGAACCAATAATGTGAGTCGTAGGAAGTTCTATGTTCAAAATTTACCGATGGGAACATTCTCGAAATCTGTCAGTGACGGGCTATTGTCCTGCATAAACATGAAATCCGCATCTTTCCGTCTAAATATAATATTAAATTGTGAATAATTTTCTGACAGTAAATTAAACCAACTGGTGTAACTTTAACTTGAAACATAATAGCGCTTTATAAAGCAGCAACTAAGAATAAATTAATTGGTTAACAAAAGGAGAATAATATACATAATATTATTAAAAAGAAGCCAGCACTATTGTTAACCAAATTCAACTAGTTTAAATGTTCTAAGTGTGTGTGAATAAAAGTAATTAAGTGTAAAATTCATCTATCTATCTATGGCTATATAGCCCTTGTGTGACCTTGGCCGCTTTTTCAGTTTTTTAATTCATGCACAATCCGTAGGACTCCTTGGACGGGAGATCAGCCCGTCGCAAGCACGCTACCTACACACAGACCAACATAAACACAAAATAAACACAAATGAACATTAATTCCTTAAGTGGATTTCGAACGCACGATCCCAGTGTTCGAGCGGGCGAAGACCTTTTATTCCTTATGCCACGAGGCCTCTGTGATCGGCGATGTTACTATGTGATGATAAGAGTTAACCTAGCCCTTTTTGAGCGAGGCCTGATAAGCCCTAGGGACAGAATTCACCTGGAGACACTGTCTTTATTGTAAGCAGCTATCCCGGCTTATTGGCGCCCAACCTCCCATGCTACCTCCCTGTATCCATCATTGCAGCTACTACTAATAGGGAATGTGTGGAGCATACTACCGAATGTGTTTCCGAGCAAGGGGAAGTGCATGGAAGTAAGCAAAGAGTGATAATTTCAAAGTCATTCTGTTGTAAATGTTCTCCCCCTTATGTGTGGGCCTTAGTGGAGAGGTGTTACCAACGCAGTGCAGTAGTTCCGCTATGAAATTGTCTTCCAACTCGTGGCTACGTGTCAACGCGGAACTCAAGCGGAGTGGCGGCAGCTACACAACCTGCGAGGGCTGTTTCAACTTCATTTAAGAAATAAAACTTCCGTTACTCTGTTACCTGTAAGCAACTGAACATTAATCTTGCCTATTTACACACACAAAAAAAAGTAATTAAACATCCTGCACGCGCCAGTTGCAAACAGTTCGCAGTAACGGCGATGGACGCGCCACTTGCAAATATGCTGAGTGCAGAGTTTGATATCAAATATTGTGATGAGTATTGGACCTACAGAACTTTATCAAGCGGATGTTAGGCCAAATGTCCACCTATGTTGGCAACAGTGTAAAATTATCACGATTTAGTGTGTGACTATAGATGAGGTTTGGTTTGGTGAATAGATTTTTTGACCACTTACATTTAGTACTACAAATAACTATAGCACTATTGCTGTTTCCACGCTCTGCAATTCAGTGTTACACACAGTAGTGCCCTCAGTCTGTTATAGTCTCTACTAGCCTTTTCCTGGCAATGGAGTTTAACACAGGAACACAGCTTCAGTCTTCTCTTCACATCTGGACTTTCAAATGAGCACCCTTGCAACTCTTTTCTTCACAGTCCCCCTTACAGAACTATCAATTCAAAGTCAAAGTTACATTGCGACTGACGGTCAATCAGTCAGTAAGTCTTGGTGTCGAGCCCCACAGATATTAATTATTACTGTTTGACAGTTACGGTCTTAATTTTTTGAGGCGCCCTCTCTGATGAGAGGACGGGTCTGTCTTTTGCATATGCTGCTGGCCCTTGCCAGCGCGGTCTTTCTCGGATCCGAGTTACTTGGGACTCGCGACCATATTTTACTGTCTCGGATTTGAGACTTCCCTTTTCGTCGTCTCCTATGACTCGCAGGGGCACGGTGGAGGTATTCGACCCCGCCTCCACACGGGAAACTCTCAATTGACATTGTCCTTTGCTTATAAAATCTTGGTACGAATTACATAGAAAACACAGTTCATCCATTGTTATAGTCCAACTGTTGCATTTTTATTGCTGCCTAGCTACAGGAACGTGTTTACCGAGCCGTTGTTCAAAAACGGTTGCGGTGAGAACCATAGAAAACACAGTTTCCAACGGTACGTTCATTGTTGCACGCATATTCGTTGCAGCGGGAACATGCCTACCGAGCCGTTGCCTAGAAACGGCTCTCACATATTTGCTTATCTCTGGGTCGTTGCATAGTAATAGCTCTAGACGCTACGATATAGTTAATAAAATTACATGCGGTTCCACTGCCATATCGTTGAATATCAACGTGTTTTCCACAAGTACTCCAGAAATTTTTTCATGCGTTCCATAATTTTGGACATTGGTGTACAAATACCAAGATGGCTGCTAGGGCGTTACAGCCGGCTAAACCATAACAATGTCTGATTAGAGCTTCCTCGTTTCCTTGGGAACGGCTTGCCGTCACCTGGTCCTAACCAATGGGTTTACTTGTTTCGAATAATGTCACAGGAATAGAGAAGCAAGTATTTGGTTCACGTGGCAGAAAAAAATTGGAGGGGGGGCGACAAATGCATCTGGGTTCCTACCCTTTCTCTCAATGAAAGAGGAAGTAAGCAACTCAGTAAATGGGGGTTGTTTTTTAGGGGATATTGTCCCCCTAGGGGGTGGTATGGGTAAAAAAGAGACTTCAAACTTTTTATATATATAATTTTTAGAATAACAGTACAAGGAGAATTTGTAGTCAGAAATACCAACTACTGGACCAAAATGTAGTTCCAGAACGTTCATAACTGAGTAAATACCTTATTTTTTAAGTCGCAGGAGACAGACCGCAAGTTGCAGAAAAGGTCTGAAGTTCAGAGAGTTTTTTCGTAAATCTGTAACGTAGGCTTTATCGAATATCCCATTATTTTGCTCAGTCACGCTTGATCAGTATTTTTCAGCGTTTCCTTTGTTGAGGAACCCTGTAATAAATTGTGACCTTCAACAGAATTGCAATTCTCCCGTTGTAAGCCCCAAACTCGGCTGTCTGTGTGTGTCACATATGAATCTACAGCAGCTGATGTCACAAGAAGAGAAAACTGCGTGACAAATTGTGAAGGTGTGTTGTTAAAGTGACACGTATGTTGGACATCCTCCACTCTCTCATTTCGTTTAAAGAAATAAGTTTCCGAAGTTTGCCCTACTTCCGCCTATTTACTCATCTATACATCTCTCCATGGCTCTACAGTCCTTGTGGACCTCGGATGGTTTTTCTTTTTTTAAGTTTCTTAATCCTATACAAAGTCGGTAGGACTCGTTGGAAAGGACACCAGCAGGTCGCAAGGCCGCTACCTTCACACAGAGCAACACAAACACAGAATAATTGCACACAGACATCCATGCCTTGTTTGAGATTCTAACCCACGAACTCCAAGTTCGAGAGGGCGAAGACAATCCATGCCTTAGACTGCGGGGCCACTGTGATCATCTCTGCTTCCGTCATCATGTGAACAGGTTTCAACCTATTATGTGGTCCACTAGGTTGAACTAATTTCTATCTCTGGACGGTAACAGCACTCCTACACAGGCTGTATGTGAGACATAACCGGTACCAGATATTTACATCTTATGTACCCTGATAATGATCTCCAAAATTTACAGTTTATCTACCATATGATCTCCGAAATTGATAGTTTACATACCCTGATTACAATTTCCGAAATATACATCCAATCACCCACACGTCTTCATGGCGTAGAACTTAATTAGTTAAGCACAGAGATAACTTTTCCTTACCACAGTTTGTATTGTTTTGCACTGATCTCCCTGGCCGCACGGTCCAAGGTAGACAACACATCGACATGCGTCAAGACATGTAAGAGTCAAGACATGATGTCTGCTACATGACGCAAAGAAAGGATCACAGACGAAACGAATGAGATTATGAAAACCTCCGTACACCGGTCTGAGTCATGATACTGACTTCAGCTTCATGCTGACGAATCATGAATGAAGCAAGACTGCGTATTTGTCTTATGTCTTGATGCTTGTCTTGACGCAGTTGGTGTGCGGCCTCTCTAAGGCATGAACTGTCCACTCAAGCACAGAGATGGGCTCAGATCCGACTTGAGACATGGATATTTGTGTGCGTTTATTCTGTGTTTGTGCTGTTCTGTGAGCAGGCAGCGGCCTAGCGTCGGGCTGATCCCCCACCCAAGGAATAGTACTGATTGTGTAAAAGATCAAGAAACTGAGAATTAGGCCAAGGTCCAACAAAGGGCTGTAGAGCCAAAGATAGACAGATAGATAGACGATCTCCAATATTTACACTTTGAATCCCCTATGATCTCCATATTTTTCAGTTTATATTACCTGATACGGATCCCCAGCACTTAAAGAGTTCGTGTATCTTGTCCAGAAATATTATTTCCTTCTGGAGGGAGAGATTAATTCCGCCTAATGAGCACTGCAAAGTAGTTTTCGTACTTCAACTTTATGATGGAAGTAAAGTCAACTTTCGAAACACAGCAATAGAATTTTTTAATGCGATTCGAATTAACAGAAAACGGGTAATTCATCAATAATATCAATGGTGTCTATCATACACCAAGAGAGAAAGTACTCCTTCAGAAAATCTAGCTATCCCCTACCTATTTGATCTCACAGCTGAACACCGTACTGAGCAAAATGAATCCATTTTAAATCTCCACACTATGATATATTGCGCTGCGCTAAATTCTTTCCAGTCTATTACTTTATCTTCAAGAAGTGTTCTACTCTTCAGGCTTAGCCACCTTTCATGGCCATGCGTGCTACATGCCCCGCCACTCTTATCCTTCTCGATTTAATTATCGTAATAAAGGTGGATGAAAATACAAATTCTGCTGTTCCCCACAATATATTTTCAGACACTCCATTAGAAGTTCCATATATCTTCACTTCAAAGCCCCTCTCTTGTTCTCTTTGGAGGCGAAGCAAATTTAAACGAAACTATAATTTTATCCGTATCTCTGTATGGAGTAAAACTTGATTTCTCATATTGAAGGAAGAACAGAAAATGCTGGTGTTTGAGAAGAGGGTGCTGAGGATCTAAGCGAGACCAAATTGCATAGTGAAGAATTTCATAATTTTCACTCGTTGCCAGATAATACAAGAATGATCAAATCAATTATTCATGAATTACTATGTTATTAAAAGACTCATGATCAAGAATTTATAATTATTTTTATTTGAAAATTATATAATAACTAATGACGATCAATACTATCGATTAATATCGTGGTCTTGAAATAAATAATGATTGATATTGTCACATATTTAGTGACTAGCCACAGGGGTTTGGATTGGTAATTGGATTTACATAGCCCTTAATGTCGCAACTACAAAGAATCCTGCGCTCTCGCTAATTCACGCACTTTACAAGCCAGAACAGCACCCGCTGTTTCAGTCAGGTATAGAATTTACCAACCATTGCTTGGTAACGAATACCATTTCTGTTCCTCTGCTCACGCTGTTACCGGCTGGGGACTATCTGGCACCCTAGCAATGCTCGCCTCTACTTGGGTCAGTATTCCGTACTTCCAGTTGCCATGTCACGATATACAGGGTGATTCCAAATTATTGTCGGGGTTTCCGTGGCCTATAATTTTCAATTCGAATGAAATAAAATAAAAATGTTTATGGAATATGAAAGAGTAACTCAGAATGTTGTATTATTTATTAAAACATTCTGTAGAATGCTTAACAACTTCAACTTGAGCGCTCTTTCGTGACACGTAATTCAAATCAGTTCCTAATTCAATGGGGGTGCACCATCTTGCTGGAACATCACATTTCGCTGACAACTGGGGTAACGGATACAATGTAGCATGTCCAGGTAGATCATCGCTCTCACTGCTTATTTCGCAAAGGAAATGGGCCCAAAAACTTCCAAACATAACAAAGAACATCAGACATTCACTTTTGCACAATAACTTTCGATTTCTCGAATTGTGTGAGCGTTTTCTGATCCCCATACCTGCAGTTAAGGCAATTTACCCTCCCTGATACGTAAAACGTTGCTTCATCATTGAATATCCATCTCCGAAAGTAATTTTCATCAGCCACGCTCACCCCGATAATAATTTAGAATCGCCCTGTATTTCCCAAATTTTGTCTAGGTTCACAGAATTACTGGGTTTTTAGACTTTTCGCATCAACCGATATTCTACAGAGATTGGCTTTTTGTAAGGGGCCCAACTAAGTAGGTGTGTTCTCCCCCATTCACCTGAGGTAGGAAACAGATCCAGTTTCCGAAACGTCGTGTTTTATACCGGACGATGGAAAAAATAAAAAAACCCAGTGATTTTATGTGTTATACACTATCGTTAGAACCATTTAGAATTTGTAAGATTTGAAGTTTTCACGGCAAAGACTACGAAGAAAGCAGTCTTCTGGGGTGTGGAGCCCTGTAGATATTGTCGGTTAAAGCGGCCTCCGTAGTCTAGAGGTAACGTTCCCACCTCATGACTCGTGGTACGCGGGTTCAAATACCCGGCGGAGGTCGTCGAATTTTTAAGGGCGGAAAAATTCAGGGAACAAGTCCTCCGGGAGAGACTTTAAGCTGTGTGTCCCGTGTCGTAACTTTACGGCACGTAAAAGAACCTCACATCCCCAAAGGGGATCACTGAGCCAAATTCCAGGAAGTTTCCAGCCCAACAGTAGTCTCTAAAGCCTCTGATAGATAGGGGAAGCATTATAGATACCGCTAAGCAAGTGGCCGAATTCGCTTGCTCGGTGGGACTGATGGTACGCACCATTTATCGGTAGGGTATAGAGACTAGTAGAATATCATAGAGGGAAGCACAATAGATCAAACTGGTCGCGGTGCATGGGGAAACCCGCCCTCTCTAAATAACTAACTAATAACTATTGTCGGTTAACACAATATCTACACGGCGCCATATTCCAGAAGACTGTTTTCTCCATTTAGAATTTATTTATCTAAGTTGTTATAGAGGGGTACGCGGTAGCGTAGTTGGTTGAGGCACTACACTACAAGCCAGAAGGTCGCGGGTTCAAGTCCCGATGAGGTCATTGGATTTTTTCAATTGACCTAATCCTCCCAGCCCAATACGATCCCGGGGTCGACTCAGCCTCTAACAGAAATGAGTACCAGGAATCTTACGGAGAGTAAAGGGCGGCTTGCCGGTGTGTAAGGCAGACAATCTCACCTCCATCTGAGAGCCGATTGTCTAGAAAATGTGTTAGCCTCGACGTCTCACAACCCTATGGGTCTCTATGGCCTGTTACAGGGATAACTTTTCCCTTTTTATACTCAGTTTTCTTGCAATATTCACGGACACATTCAATAATAACACTACATACCGTCGGATAGATTACTGGGGACGAATCGTGTGCTGGGAGGAATTGGGACGTACCAGGTCGTGGTCAAATAGGGTACTATCCCGGAATTTTCCTGGAAAGACGGCGGTAAGGGACCACCAGTCGGAACATCAGGTGCCCCGATTGGGGTACTAACGGACGATCTACCGAATAGGAATTGAGAGTGTTACCGCTAAGCAAATCTGCTCCATTTTTTCCTACGTAAGGCTCCAAAATGCCCCCATAAAACATATTACTGAAGATGAAAGCTGACATAAAATTTAGACTGTGACGCTGCGGGTTCTTTATTACAAACACTTCGTCTCTATCGAAATTGCAGTGAACCAGGCCGCTTTCTCAACTTCTACAGTACTGACAACCATTAATCACATCGCAGAGGCATCAAAGCGAGCACAGTTGATGAATCCGCGTCCTCTAAACCCGGAAGTGATGTAGAAGCGACTGGCACCGGGAAGCAACAAAGCAGCCTATCGCTATTCAAGCGAAGCCTCACAGAAACGTGATTAAGGCTGCTACTTCCCATTACTAATTGAATTCATTCGTCAGGGGAATTTAGAGTTCGTCAGGAATTGTACACGAAAATAAAATAAAAGTAAGAAGAAGTTCTTGGAATAACTAATCGCCGACTCTCCTTTTAATACAACAAAGCTAATGTAAAGGTAACGCTATCCCTGTAACAGGCCTTGGAAGCCCATAGGTTTGTGAGACGTCGAGGCTCACACCTTTCCTAGAAAATCGGCTCACAGATGGTTGTCATTCTTATGCACCGACCACCCTTAACCCCCAGGAAGATTTCTGGTACTCATTTCTGTTATAGGCTGAGTTGATCCCAGTTCCATAGTGCGACTGGAAGGATTAGGTGAATATGTGAAACCAAAGAATTAGGGGGGGGGGCCACAGACAGGCAAGGTGATGTCATAAGCCAATTTTGTTGTTTCAAAACAAGAAAAGTAGGCTGGAAATATCCCATAAAAAGTAAAATTGTTCCTGTGCTTAACTAATTAAGCACTAAGCCATGAAGACGTATGGGGTAATGGATGTATGGATCCATATAAAAATATCACATAAGTCTTAATATTTGCGTGTTCTATAACGATGCTATCAGTAACTAGACCCTATAGCGTCGAATTGTAGGATGAATGATTAATTGGGAAGGATTGGCAAGAAAGCGACTGCGACCTAATAGAAATACTATCCTGCCACTTGCCTTGAAATACTGACGAAAACCACGAAGAATCTTCGTCAGGATAGCCGTTGCCGCGGTCAAAATTCAAACCGATCAGCTCCCGAAAATTTCTAGAAATCAACCCACCATTTTTTCCTACGTAATTCTCCAACACAGACACCTAAAATTCATCAGTGAAGACTTTAGTAGACATGGACAGATATTGGGTTATGAAGTGTTACGTCGGGCTGCGTCACACTTTAAACAAGCAAGAGACGTCCTGTGGGTTCAATGAGATCTCCCTTACGTCGACATCTGTTCCCGTCCGTATTCAAAATAGAATCTGGCAAATTTCTTAGGGGACTTAATTATCCATGCTACTATCTGATAATGACACTGTCAAAGCTATTATAGACGCATCATATGATACAGTTATACATAACAACGTTATTGGCTAATATATCGGATACACGAGGGAGCGTCAGTAAGTAGGCCACAAATGGAAGTAATATAATTGTAATGGTCTAACAAATTTTCTGTGTGTATCACTAGGTAGCAGCACAGTTCAGCTTCATGACATGCATACATGCGTATGTTCAGAGGATGGCTTCAATAGCCAAATGGCGACCTTGCTTGAGGAGTGTAATACCGAAGAGCAGCGTTCTGGTGTGCGTTTTTTTTGTGGGCAAAAGGACTCAATGCAATGGAAGAAGAGTTTCTTCTTTACGGCGGAAAATATTTGTCGCGTAAAGCGGTTCATAACTGAGTAGAGAAATTCTATGAAGGGCGTTCGAAAGTCGCAGCTGATGACCGAACCAGGTGCGGAAGTGGCTGAGACAACAGTCAAAAGACTTTTGTGCTGCGGGTCTCGACGCATTGATAAAGCGATGGGACAAGTGTGTTAGTGTTGATGGAGGATATGTCGAGAAACAAATGTTTTCTTTGGGTTAAATTTTCACATATTTTACGTTTTATATATATATTTGTGACCTATTTACTCAGTCACCCTCTTATTTTTAACATGAAGATCACATCTGTCCTGAATAGAACACTACCTTCCACCCATGCGGAGCGTTTACAAGAGCATGACTGCACAAACAAGGTTCTACCTGTCACACGCAACAGAACTGCATGCATGTCCTCCTGTTGTCAATAGTTCGACTAAACTTTACCATTTGTCTACAGAAGAATGCTGCTGCCATTTTCAAAATTTTATTTTCGGAGGCGATACTGCAGGTCGAATAAATACTGTGACTACAGACCCGTTTCTTAGCACGGACGCGAAATAAACAAGACAAAAGCCGTTGCTGGGGTACCCATGAAACTAGTTAGGCTAATTAAAATGTGTTTAAACGAAACGTGTGATAAAGCCTTTATAGGTAAATATTTTTCTGATAATTTTCCCACCCAGAATTGTCTAAAACAAGGAGATGCTTTATCGCCACTACTTTTCAACTTTGCTTTAGAATATGCCATTAGGAAGGTCCAAGGAAACCAGTTGGGACTGAAATTAAACGGGACACATCAGCTGTTGTCCTATGCCGATAATGTGAATCTACTGGGTGATAATGTAGATACCATAAAGAAAAACACACAAACTTTAATTGATGCAAGTAAAGAGGTTTGTATAGAAGTGAACACAGAGAAAACTAAGTATATGTTGCTCTCTCGTCAACAAAATGCAGGGCAGAATCATTATATAAAGATAGGAAACAGATGTTCTGAAAATGTGGCACAAATCAGATATTTGGGAACAACGATAACAGATCGAAACCTGATTCAGGAGGAAATTAAGAGGAGATTGAACTCGGGTAATGCTTGCTACCATTCAGTCCAGAACCTTCTGTCTTCTCGTCTGTTGTCCAAAAATATAAATTTAGAATATACAAAGTTATAATTTTCTGTATGGATGTGAAACTTGGTCTCTGAAATTAAGGGAGGAACATAGACTGACGGTGTTTGAGAACAGGGTGTTGAGGAGAATATTTGGACCGAAGAGGGATGAAGTGACAGGAGGTTGGAGAAAACTGCATAATGAGGAGCTTCATAACTTGTACTCTTCTCTAAGTATAATTAGAATGATTAAGTAAAGGAGAATGAGGTGGGCAGGGCATGTAGCACGAATGGGGTAGAAGAGGAATGCATTTAGGATATTGGTGGGAAAGCCGGAAGGAAAGAGACCACTGGGAAGACCAAGGCGCAGGTGGGGGGACAATATTAAAATGGATCATAGAATGATAGAATGGCGTGGTATGGACTGGATCGATCTGGCTCATGATAGAGAACGAGTGGAGAGCTCTTGTGAACACGGTAATGAACCTTCGGGTTCCATAAAATGGTGGGCAATTCTTGAGTAGCTGCAGATTTGGCTTCTCCTCAAGAAGGGATCAGCTCCATAAGTAAGTTGGTAAGTAAGTAACCATGCGTTAAGATACAGAAGAAGACTGTAAGGAAGAAACTTCAGAGGAAGGATCCAAAGAGGAAGCCTTTTACTTGGCGAAGGATATGCAAACAAGATGGACGAAAAACAAGTTAGGATATCGAAGAAGAACTCGAGCACATAACATAGTTAGCCAAGCCCCTGGTGTTCTGAGCAACGGAAAAAAATTCAAAATCAATTTCAAATTGCTGGGAGATATTTTTTCTAGATGACATGATACACCTAGTTTTGAAGAATACGAATGACGCAATAGAAAGGAAGTAAATTAAGCCCAAAATAATAGTTTCCAAAAGATTGATATGAGTTAAATAAAGGCTATGTTTGGATTTTTATGTTTAGCTGGCTTATATACGTCTGGTCACCAGAATCTGGGTGATCTGTGGGCCACGGACGGTACCGGTGTTGAATTATTTAAAAGCACAAAGCCACTTATTCCTTTCCGTTTTCTTCTTAGATGTCTACAATTTGACGACCGAAGTACGAAGATCTTACGACAAATTGGCTCCAATTAGAGAAATTTTTTATGAAGTTCAATGAAGTATGTGAGTCTGTATATTCTTTAGGAGGAAATGTAAAATTGATAAAAAGTTAGAAGCGTTTCGTGGACGTTGCAGTTTCCGGCAGTACATTCGAAGCAAACCGGCAAACTATGGCCTGAAAGTATTTACTTAGGTTGATGCCAAGTCCTTTTATACTTCTAAATTGGAAGTTTACGTTGGCGCACAACCTGAAGGCCCAAGCAAGTTTCAAACACACCTTCTGAAGTTGTTACAAGGATGATTGCACCTATATCTGAAACAGGTCACAATGTGACTTTAGATAAATGGTTCACAAGTTACCCATTGGCTAAATCCTTATTAGAAGAGCATAAGCTAACCATGGTGGGAAAAATCAAGAAAAATAAAAGAGAACTGTCACCTCAGTTCATCAATACCAAGCGAAGAAACTAAATGACTATCATTTTCGGTTTTCAACCCAATATCACCATAGTTTAATTGTGCCAAAAGAAAACAAAAATGTTGTCATGATTTGCACATTACATTATGATGATAATGTAGATGTGAGAACATCTAAGCCAAAAAACATTCTGTTATACAACAAAACCAAAAGTGGGGCTCATGTAGTCGACGTAATGTCTGGGGTCTGTGGGACCCCACCTTACCACTTTTGTTACGTATTCCCACCTCACTAGCGCCAGGTAGGGAAAGAGCCTCTGTTTACTGTGAGGACCACACGGAACACACGAATACACTGTGAGGGCAGAATGCAGAATGGGCTTCAAAGAGATATTAAAATGAGATAAGTGCATCACAAATTTCCCTTGTTTAAACTATCAGAGGAACCCCAAGTTATGTCTCAAAGCACAATATTTTAACATTCGGTGACCTAATGAGAAATACGAAGTTAAATCCTGTTATGCGTAGGGCAGTTGTGACTTACAAGACGGGTTCTGGATTTGATGATTGGATTTATTGACACCTTATTCACACAGTTTGGGACTACAGACAGTTACAGCGCTATTGCTGATCTACAAACTTTACAGTTCACAGTTACACACGCACTAGGATTCTCAGTCTTCGCTAGTCGTGTCCTGGCAACGAATTTATCACAGTCTTACTATAACTTCAAATCACACATGAAGTCTTCTCTTCGCAGCTTAATTCCTTTCTTGCCACTATTCTGCAGCTGCTAGTTCCGAAGACTCGACTCGATCCCATTCTCCTGCTCCGAAGCTCATATCCCGGCTCGCTGGCGTCTCGAACCCCTCCTCTCCAATTCCTTTTATTCTGCTTAACACTTCCTCATAAACACTTTGCACGGATCACGCAGAAAACATAGCCTCTATTGTTATGGAGGCGTGTTTACTGGTCCGTTGCGTAGCAATGGATATACACGTCACAGTACATTATTGCATAATTCTCATGAAAAGTGACGTCTAACAACTTATCCCTTTTTCCCATAACACCACAGAAATATTCCCACTTGAATTGTTCTCTTCATATATATTTGGAGATGCTTTACAGTACTACCTTCTGCAGAAGTGTTTTTTTTTTCTTGATGGCATTGGTTTTACATCCATTGACGTTCCGGGCAAGCATCAAACTCAGGGTCGAGACCGCTGCGTCGCTGTTACACGAAATACGCAATGAGGTCTAAATGCGTATTGCCGACATCCAAAGGATGACATAAAGACAAATATTTATTTTGTTAAGCGATAACCTGACAACACCGGAGACAGCTAAAATTCTAAACCATTTTCTTGATTATGGTTAATTCTAAATAAATCAGATATTTCAAATCATAAAGAGAATACTGAAAATATGAACGCACACAATCATGGAGGAACTGTTGGAGGCGGTGTTTTCTGTGCGGTACGTATCGAGGCTATATAAAGACGAGCAGCTGCCATTACTTGGCGGCGGTTGTCAAGCTTATGACCGTTCAAATGACTAGGCTGCCGTTGTAACAAATATATGTAAGATAGGCATGATCTACTCTGCAAAGCCTGTATTGACAGAGGACTTTAGTATAGTGTAAAAGCAAGAATTTTCAATAACATTCTGTATGTGCGAAATGTAAACTTGACGAAAGTTCAAGCGTATTCATAACAGACAAAACCACTTGGAGGGAATAATCTCTGGTCGTGGGTCTCAAGAGGCTTGACGCCAAGACACAGTGATTGGCAATAAACCGCCAGTTTAAAGTAACACTGACTTTGACTTTGACTTGAGAGTTAGTCAATCAGAAGAGCAGGAGGCTGGTGTGAGAGAGTCGCCAACCAGTAAGGACGTGAACACGGAATCTGAGGAAGCTACGGCGTTAGAAGCCGTTACCAGGCGACAAACAGTGATGATACGGCAGACTGAGAAGAGTTAGTGCGTGCTGAAATGAATTGCAGGGTGTGTGAATTGCGATAGCACTATAGTTACTTGTAATTACGGTCTGTAGGTAATCAATAAATCCAATCCAAATCCCGTGTATAGTCACTGTGTCACTTGACAGTACTATAAAGTTTAAGGTATACATTCCAGTATGCCCATTTGTGGGCAAGAACATTGCATATGTATGCTGAAAAATGATGATGCCCATTTTTTTTTATCGTGAGGGAATATCTATTCTGTAACTGAATCTTGATATTGTCACGTGTCCGTGGTTCCGTAACTAATAATAATGGGTTCTGGATTGGATGATCGGATTTATTAACACCTTCTTTACAATCACTCTTAATCACAACCAATTACAACAGCTCACAATCAATGGCTGACTAAGACTCACTCCATTCCTTGCTGGACTACGAGTGTCCTCTCTTTCACTATGACTGACTTGGTTCTCACGTGTCGGTCACATCTTCAGCTTCCATTACCCGCTGCTTAACACTCCACAGCTGAACACTCAACTCAAGCCAACTACTGAACTCTGAACTCTCTTACGACTGACGAATGACGGACTCCCGAATCAGAGTCAGAGTCAAAATCAGATTTACTTCCCGACTGGCTGTTTACCGCCATCCAGTTCGTCATGCCGACAAGCTCCACGAGACCCACAATCAGAATTTTTTTATTTTCCACGTGAACCCTTGCGGTTATATTTCTCATGTAACATACTCTCTTCCTCTCTGACACGAGGATGGGTCTGTCGTTTACAATTGCTGTTGGGCCAGCGCAGTCATTCTCAGGTCCGAATCCCGTGAGACTCACGACCGTATTTTATATTCTTATATTCGAGACTCCCCCAATCTGGAGGGCCAGATCCCCGTAATTATATCCCCCGGAACAGGGTGGCCCGGTCATACCCCCAGGCACTAGGTTCCCTTTCCATCGCAGGACTACGGTGGAGGTATTCGATCCAGCCACCACACGGGACTGCTACTACTTCAAGAAATGCACTGCCTTTTTCGACTCCCGATTTAATTACGTGTCCTCCCTTTATAACTTCGGGGAAAACCGAATACATAAGCCACCCCNTGCTGCGGAAACGTGCCTAGCGAGCCGTTGTTAAGCAATGAACTATTCTGGCTTTCAGGCGTCATGTCACAATATATTTCTCTATTTGTTTACAGTCATGACTTTTTCCAATAGATATACTGGCAATTTCAGAGAAGAATATTGCGTATAAATAAGTTTTACCTAATTATTACTCATTCCCTTTGGCTGCCCACGACGTACGTAGCTTAAAACAAGAAGAGTCTCATGGTAGCAAGGAAGGGCACGTCCCCACATAATTTTGTGAACGTCCTGTACCCGCCGATTTCTCGTAATGACACTGTGTTGGTTCTAAGCGAAGGAGAAGTAACACGTTACAAAACCTGTTCTGGTCACGACTCTATTGTCATGGTCAGGCTCACGTCCTGAACAGACACCGCCGTCTGTGACTTCACACTGGTTCGTGGCCTGAGGGGGCGCACCGATGCACAGCAATGCAAAAGATCCCCGAACTTCAGGGAGGGGAGGGTAATCCTGTACCTCTGAGACAAAGGCTAGCTCTAAAAATAAAAAAATAAAATAAAATAAAAGATTACATATGAAGAATTCTATATTCTGGCATATAATACCTCTTACTCCGTTGACAATCAAAGGACGCTTCAGAGGAAAATGCCACCTATGTCTTCAGAATAATTTCGCTTTGATTTCTTCTTTGACTTCAGATCTGAAGATAGAAGTAATATGTTGCTCTGAAACGTCGGCTGAACTGGGATATCGTCGTCGGTATTTTGACTGGCTACGGGCTGGACGACCAAGGAGTCGGAGTTCGAGTCCCGGTAGGGTCAAGAATTTTCTATTCTCTACGTCTTCCAGACTGGCTCTGGGGCCACCAAAGACTCCTATCCAATGGGTACAGGGAGCTCTTTCCCCGGTAGTTATTTTCAAGGGGACAGAAACCTTCATAACCACCGTTGCGAGAACCTCAGATCCTACACAGCGCTATATCCCAGAAGACAGATCTCTTCATAACCACCGCTGTGAGAACCTCAGGTCCTACACAGCGCTATATTCCAGAAGACAGAACTCTGCATAACCACTGCTGTGAGAAGCTCAGATCCTACACAGCGCTATATCCCAGAAGACAGAACTCTTCATAACCACCGCTGTGAGAACCTCAGATCCTACACAGCGCTATATCCCAGAAGACAGAACTCTTCATAACAACCGATGTGAGAACCTCAGATCTTACACGGCGCTATATCCCAGAAGACAGAACTCTTCATAACCACCGCTGAGAGAACCTCAGATCCTACACAGCGCTATATCCCAGAAGACAGAACTCTTCATAATCACCGCTGTGAGAACCTCAGATCCTACACAGCGCTATATCCCAGAAGACAGAACTCTTCATAATCACCGCTGTGAGAACCTCAGATCCTACACAGCGCTATATCCCAGAAGACAGAACTCTTCATAACCACCGCTGTGACAATCTCAGATACTACACAGCGCTATATTCCAGAAGAGAGAACTCTTCATAACCACCGCTGTGAGAACCTCAGACCCTACACAGCGTTATATCCCAGGAGACAGAACCCTTCATAACCGCCGATATGAAAACCTCAAATCCTATGAAGATTGCTTAAGAGCATGTTCGTGTTTTGCCACCAGAGTGCAGGTCAATGACAATGTACTCGTAACATGTACAGGGCTTACTTGTTTACTCATTATAGAAACTAGGGGATAAGCTTGACGATTGGACAATCGGGGCTCGATTCCCGACAAACGAGAACTTATTTCTAAATCAATGCCGTGTCCAGACGGACTCTGGGCCCTTGCCAAATTTATTTAACGACGTTGTCAGTAGGTGACGTTACGTGGAAATATTTGAATGATAATAAATATTATGTAAGGAAACTTTCGCTTCCTGCTTTAAGGTAATTGTCGCGTGAGCGAATGTAACTACAGACGGGGTTTGGACAGTTAATCGGATTTATCGGACACTTTAACACATAACTCGTGACTAAAATTTGCAAATTACTATCACACACAGACTAGTGTTCTCAGTCAATGTCTTCTATGCACTGCCTGGTAACAGTAGGCAAAAAGGCCTGAGCCTGAAGCCGGCCACGTAATACCAGAATTAATAAAACGCACTCCTCCATATATATATTAATGGCGACATGCTTCAATGAGCATAGGAATAACTGTACCCTTAAATTCAGTAATACCCCTAGAATCCAATAGCAAACGATTTCAACAGTCCAGCATTACATTCATGCCGAAATTAAGACCATGTTAACTATGGGAAATCCTTAATGCGTAAATCACTGAAACCTGAAGAGCGACTAAGAAGGGGATATGAACAGATAGTAAAGGAGTTGATGAAGGCACAAGTTATGGGAGAAGTAACAGCCATTATCAATTTCGGGATGGGAAACGAGCATCATTTTGTTGGACGGTTCCCAAACTTCGCCCGCCCGTCCTTCGGGTAGCCGTAACATGAAAGCACAGACCTTAGAATTGTTAGAAGTAGAGGCTTTATACTAGGGCAGCGTAATTTTGGCTTTCTGAATTAATATTGGATTCCATATTATTTTCAGAATTTGGAAATATATAAATTCCAAAACAATTTAAATACTGTTGTCATGTGTATGAGTGACTATACACGTGGTTTGGATTGGTAATTAGACTTAATGACCACTTACAGATCGTAACTAATATCATGGGTTTTAGACCGATGTTCTAGGGCAGAAACGAAACTGGATTTTTATGTCCAATACAGTTTCAGTCTGCAAGGTCTAATTATTTCCAGACAACTGAATATAAACGAGCGCTTTCACCAGAACTTTTAAGCTCTGCCTACATTTTATAACACCAATAGTTCCATCTATCATGTGCCATGTATCGGTAACATGTAGGTCTGGGATGAAATATGTACGAAAGAAAGGGAAGTTAATAGTAAGAAAGCGTACATGAAGAAATGACAAGGCTCCACACTGAAAGCTCAACGTGTTACACCAGTAAGCATTTAAATTACTTTAGTAATATGAGATTTTGGTGTTTCGCGACGGTAACTATATTGAATATTTTCTTCTGGGAGGGAGAGTCAGTAAATACGTCAGAAATGGGAGTAAAACAGCTGTAATGGAAGTAATAAGTTTTATATGTGTACCACTAGGTAGCAGCACATTCCAGCTTCATGGCAGTCTATGTAGCAGACACGCATGCGCATGTTCAGAGGCTGGTTTTATTAGTCAAAATGACTACCGTGCTTGAGAAGCGTACCACATCCGTGGGCAAAAGGATTCAGTGAGAAGAATATTTATAAATAAATATTTCCTGTTTACGGTGGAAAGTGTCTGTCGCGCAAATCGTTTCACAATTTGGTGGCAAATGTTTCGCTGATGACGAAGAGGTTGAAACGGATGCGCGGAAGTGGCTGAGACAACAGTCAAAAGCCAGTTTCGAAGCACTAGTAAAGCGATGGGACAAATATATCAATATTGTTTGATGATATGTGGAGAAATAAATGTTTTATCCAGGTTCGAATATCACTTTTTTTACGTTTTATATCCATTTGTGGCCTATTTACTGGCTCTCCCTCGTATTATCCCGGCATTTGAAGGGACTAAGGAAAACCACGAAAAAAATAATATAGCGAGTGTTTCGGCCGAAATTCGAACCGACCGCCTCCAGAGTAACGACGTTTAGTCTGATAATCACCAACGTTTCGGAGAAATCTTCTGCGTCTATATTCAAGTTATAACCTGTTGTGTCGTGAAGATAGAGGTAGCATATTCTCGAAAACTTTGGTAATTATTTAACGGTATGAACATGGCTCCCTCGTTGGTGTCTCCACCGTACCGTGGTGAGGGGGTTTGAGTATGCCAAGGACCCTGAGAGCTATACCAGCGGTAGCGTAGCTACTGGCAGAGCCTCCTTTGCTGGACAGGTCAAAGGGTAGGCATCAGACGAAGAGAGACACCAAAAACTGATGCCGGAAGCAGCGTCATCAGTAGCGACTTGAAGCACAGAGCAAATGATGCTCGAGTTGGTTCAAGTTCGTATAGCAGCAGGCGTGACCAGAGTGGTTTGAACGGCTGCTGTACTGCGATGTGGAAAGCAAATGGAAAAACTACCACATTATCACTTTTCCTGGATAGTCTCTTTCCAAAAACAGAGATACCATATATGCGAGATGTTTCCTCTGGAGGCAAAACAATCCGGAGGTAAACTACTCCCCCAATCGGATCTCCGGGGGGGAGTGTTTCTAGAGGAAATGTCATGCAGGCGTTACAACAAGAAAAAGTGC
>NW_019739954.1:332788-410284 GCF_002891405.2 Cryptotermes secundus
GAGATGGTTCAAGTTCGTATAGCAACAGGCGTGACCAGAGTGGTTTGAACGGCTGTTGTACTGCGATGTGGAAAGCAAATGGAAAAACTACCACATTATCACTTTTCCTGGATAGTCTCTTTCCAAAAACAGAGATACCATGTATGCGACCAGAAGACGAGGAAAAGACGTAAGAAGATGCTGGATGACCTTGGGGACAGAAGAGGATATTTTTATTTGAAGGAGAAAGCTCTAGATCGCATTAAGTGGAGAAACTCTTTTGGAAGAGACTGTGGACCTGTCGTGTGGCAGATTACTGATGAAAATGAAATGAAAATGAACATGGAAGTTTTGAAGCAGGTTCCTCAGGCAAATATTTGAATGACGTACATTTATCCTTCCTTTGAATAAGTGTATGCTCATATGCTTCTTTAAGGATTTCGTGATGAATTTCTCGCAGAAAGTAGTAATGTTCATACTTTGTCACATGAACATAATTTCCCATTGCTAAGAGTCCATAAATGTTTGTAATGGTTGAACTTTATCTTGCCGGACATCAAATTCTAACTAAACATTAACTTAAATTCTGAAAAAAAAGAAACATGTCTTCTGGGCAGCATCTAAATCTTTACTTCCGATCATGTCAATTAAAATTATATTAATTATTTGTTACTATCAAGTATTGGTAATTTCTCTCAAATATCTGTCTTCCAGTAATAAATAATTATACTTTCCTCTTAATATTATTTCGTCTTCTTCTTTGCCAGCTCTTATTGAGAATTCTCTCTTATCTGTTCATTTTCAGAATCAACTTCTGAAACTATTAATTTTCTTGTTACTTGCTAGAGCACCTTGCGCGAGGGATCAGCCCGTCGCAAGACCTCCACATCCAAAGAACAACATAAACAGAGGAAAACATGACCATTCATATCTCTAGTAAGATTCGAACCAAAGCTGCTATTGAACGAAGTGGGCACCTTAAACCGCAAAGCTATTACGGCTGGGAAATTATTTGATATTCTATTTCTTATATTTTTTTTCTGTAAAACTACTAAACATATTATGTTATCTCGCATAAGACGAAGATATGAATACTTCGGCTATGCACTGTTTGAGGGCCAGGCCACAATCACAATCTGGCTTTCCAGGAATTTAAGTTCGGTGCTGTACACGTAAGAAAACGCGTCATTATGAATCGCGCTTCACATTCTATTCAGTTTCGTCCTACAAAGAACATAAGGGCATGAAGTGTCCGACCGTCTGCCTCAGGCTTTAAACTGTAATTCGTTGCACTCTCCATCATCCTGCTTCGTGTTCTGGAGGCTCACAGATCGAATTCTCTGACAAATGATGAGTTTTCTATAAGACACTGTCTCAAATGGAATTAAGATCTTCATGGGTGGGATGTTACCTAATTGAATTAAGATTTATAGATGTGAAATATGAAGTTAAATCGAATTAATATCTATGTGCGTGAGGTACTACTGTAAGCCGAATTAAGATTTGTATACGTAAGGCATGAATTTAAGTCAATTTATAAATTCTATGACCAGATAATACAAAATACTTAAAAAGTAAAAAGTAAAGCTATCCCTGTAACAGGCCGTGAAGGCCCATAGGGTTGTAAGACGTTGAGGGTCCCACATTATCTAGACAATTGGCTCAAAGATGGCGGTAAGTTTGTCAGCCTTACTCGTCGGTCGCGTTTTACTCCCCAGGAAAATTATTTAATTAATTCCTGGAATTCATTTCTG
Source organism: Cryptotermes secundus (assembly GCF_002891405.2). NCBI lineage: Eukaryota > Metazoa > Arthropoda > Insecta > Blattodea > Kalotermitidae > Cryptotermes > Cryptotermes secundus. The sequence continues at coordinate 334,522 of NW_019739954.1, forward strand.
TTACAGGCTGTGTAGACCCGAGGGCCTTAGTGCGGTTGGAAGAATTAGTTCAACTGAAAAAATCCACCTCATCGGGACTCGAACCCGCAACCTTCCGGATTGTAGCATAGTGCTTCAATTAAATATCCTACCGCGTGCCCCGTGAAAACACTAAAATAAAATAAAAATATCTGTACCCGAGATAGTGTCTCAAGCCAAATTAAGATTTCTATACGGGAGAGTGCCTGCAGCCACATGAACATCAGTACACCTGAGATAGAAACTTATATAAAATTAAGAATTCCATAAGTAAGACACTACCATAAGCCAAATCGTAAATGCTACATTTGCGATAATATCTAAAGTTACATTAAAATTTCTATACGTGATATAATAGCTAAAGTGAAATAAGATTTTATTAAGTGATATATTATTTTAAGTCATGTTACGATTTCTAAAGTTGTAATGCTTTATGATAATTCGATATTTGCCTATGTGAGATATTCTCTTTTTCAAATTAAGATTTACATATTTAGGGCACATACTGAAGCCAAATTGTAATTTATGTACACGATATAATGCCTTAAGCCAAATTAAGATTCCTAAAATTAAGAGATCTGTAAGTGAGATTATATATTAAGGCAAATTATTGTGCCTAAACACGAAGTAACGCCTTAAGGAAAATTAATAATTCTACACATAATACACCACTTTAGGACAAATGATAAATTCTATGTACTAGACCCAACCTCGCGTCGGAATATTTCTTTACGTGAGGCATTAGTTTAAGTCAAATTAAGACTTCTGTGTGTGAGATCGCGCATATTGTCACGTGATAGAGTTTGACTATAGCTGGTTTTGGTTTGGTAACCGGATTTCCTGCACACTTTCATACAGTGAGTGACCGCACTTTACATTTCACTATTACACACACATTTCTAGAATATGGATTTAAGATGTGATGATATAATTAGCTTGCGGACTACAAACCACAGAGTTTAGTTTTTCTAGGTTAATTACACACACAGTAGTGTCCACAGACAGACCTTCACGACCGTTACTTGGTAGCAGCTTCCAACTGCGGTCGTTCCCCTTATTCTCGATTCCCGAACTGTCCCCCGACCTCAGCTACCAGCTTCTAACAGTAAGAGCACACAAGCACTGAACCGCTCCAGTTCTCTGATTAACAGCAACAATTAAAAATTCATTATATAATCTAGGCAAGAACCGCGTAGAAAACACAGCTCCTCTCGTACAGTGCAATTGTTACTCAACGATGGCATTACGTATTCCATTGTTGTGTGCGCAGTCATCGGCACGGACTGTGCAGAAAACATTATATTTCTGTTGTACATGGGCCGCAACCTAGTAACGGCTGGCTGTTGTGACTCCACAACTCTTGCTTTGAGTGAATATACCACAATATTGAGATCCAAGCTACTCCTATTAAATCACGGCTTTGGCGAAAACCTTGCCGACGAGCTTCAGAATGTATATGTATCATGTTTACAAACACATAAGCGTGCTGTAGTTAATTCTATACTGCAGCTAATCGTGTGTCGTCACAAACAAGCATTTTCACAGAATGTTAGGTTCCTATTTTGTTTAACCACGCTTTCAGTAACTTAGAACCGAACGAGTTGACGACAATGAATACTGAATTCTAAAGTGTGCGGAAGGTCGGAGTTCGAGTCCCGGTAGGGGCAAGAATTTTCTCTTCTCCACGTCGTACAGCCCGGCTGTGAGGTCCATCCAACCTCCTACTCAATGGGCACTCGGGACTCTTTCTCTGGGGGTAAAGCGGCCGGGTCGTGAAGCTGATCACTCACCTCAAACTAGTGCCAAGGTCAAGAAAATATGGATCTATATATCCACTCCAAAATATGCCTTCATGAAGTAGTGCTTATTAGTTAAGCACGGGGACAATTTTACAATTTTACCTTTAAAATCTGCACAAGGAAGCGGTCTTAGCCTAATTCAAAATACAGTTCCAACACTTGCTTCAAGCCACTGAGGAGGACCATGAAAAAATCAGTCAGGGTAGTCTGTCTCCAGACCAAGACTACTACAAGTGAAAATCGGTACCGACTGAGCAAACATGCTCGGTAAAAAAATTTGAAATACTGTAAATATCCGTTTAACGTCCTGGGTTCGTTCTCGTAAACCACGATGTTACATGAAACGGCGTTAAGCGAACCCAGTTTAGCAATAGGAAATTTAAGAAATGGGAGGCAGGTTAAGTTCCTCAGCCGTTCCTCACCCCCTAACATGCGTAATAACATACATATATGAATAGCTAGCTAACTGACTAACTAACTTCATGCAGCTGAGCTCTTCTTGAGAAGCCGCCAGTAACGCAGTTACTCAAGAACTTACCAGTATTTTATGGAACCCGAAGGTTCATTATCGTGTTCACAAGAGCCCTCCACTGCTTCCTGTCCTGAGCCAGATCAATCCAGTCCATTCCACCTCATTTGATCGATGCGATTTTAAATGCTTGCATATTCTTAGTCATAAAAACATGAAATTATAAATTATTATTATGCCTATTTAACATTTAGTATGAGACATTTTATATATCAAAGATCAAAGGTGAATGTTTAATTCGACTTAATTAGTTTTAAAATTAGATTTGTGTATGCCTATACTGAATAACTAACCACAATAACAAAATGAATTAATACCACGAAAACTTAAAATTGTCTAATTACTGTCACGTATTAGGAGTCTGTGACATTAAACGGGGTTTGGATTGGTGAATGGGTTTATTGACCACATATACCAAGCCGACTCGGAAATTCAAGTAATTACAGCACCACCGTTGTTCTCCACAATCCACAAATCACCATAGCACACGCTTTTCCCCAGCCCTATTTGACTCCACCAGCCGTTCCCTGGCAACGGCTACTAACAGTGAAGATTCTTCAGCTTCACGCGATCAGGTCCTTCCTTCGCCAACTCCCATACAGAACCGTATACCAGCTATCATCTCTGGAGTCAGAGTCAAAGTTACTTTAAAACCCGGAGGTTTACAGCCTATCAGTTCGTCTTGGCACAAAGCCCCTTGAGACCCACGTTCAGTATCGTTTTGCAAGTGAACACTTGCGGTTATATTACTTGTGTCGCATCCGCTCTGAAGAGAGGATGGGTCTGTGGTTTACAATTGCATTTGAACCTCGCCAGGGCAGTCATTTTCGGGTCTGAGTCCCGCGGGACTCACGACCATATTTTACTGTCTCCGATTCGAGATTCCCCCAGTCCGGAGGACCAGATCCCAGTATTTGTATCCCCAAAGAACTGGGTGGCCCGGTTATACCTCCAGGCACTGGGCTCACTTTTCGTTGCCTCCTATGACTCGGAGGGCTACGGTGGTGGTATTCGAGCCCGCCTGTACTCTGGAACTCGACTGACAAGTTACGAACCACATAGAAAACACTGTTCCCATTTATATAGCCCAAAAATCCTTGATTGTTTCTTGCGTATTTATTGCCGCGGGAACGTGTTTACCGAACCGTTGCCTAGAAACTGCTCTTGTACACTTGTCAATCTCACATGTCTAATTCTGTTTAAGGAAATAAGCTTGGTCTGTTGTGAAAATCGCATGAAGCATATATTAGCCGCTGCGCTGGTAAAATCCATACACTTTTAAGGTTAAAGAAGCCGGGAAAATAATTACAAGTCTATTAGAATATTTAGGTATGTGTTACTAATAAGAATGTAGAACAATCTACGCACAAAGAATTTATCATCATCACTACTCCCAATCTTTCATCATTATGGCTTTGGTGCCGACTCAGGCTCTAACAGAAATGGGCACCAAAATTTTCTTAGGGGCAAAGACCGGCCTGTCGGAGCGTATGCCTGACCTCACCACCAACTGTGAGCCGATTGTCTAGAAAATGTGGGAGCCTGGCCGTCTAACAATCGTATGGACCTCCACGGCCTGTTACAGGGATAGCTGTGCCTTTCTTTTTTACCTCATAATGACTTCATTTCTTTTACAGCCCGAAAAATCAATTTGTAGTCATATTTACGAAATGCAATTCTGCCTCTATCAATCTTCGATCTTCTTTCCTCAGTTCGTACTTCCCATGATTTGCTGCCACAGGATTATTTTTGTCTAGCAAATGTCTTATAAATTCATATTCGCGCAGATACTAATAATGGTGCCGATCACAGTGGCCGAGCGGTCTAAAGCTTAAACAGTCTGTGCGTAGATTAAGAAATTGAAAAAGAGGCCAAGGCCCAACAAAAGGCTGTACAGCCCTACTACTGTTTTGACCAAATTCACGCCTTCTGTTGTAAAATTCTCTTCCCTTCTATAGGACATATTTCATTCCCTTCAAAAAATAGGAGTATTAATTTATTTCAGTGTCTTATAATTAATGTACCTGCATTTAGCCTATTTTATTACATTCCTCTAGAAGGCAGAATTTTAGTCTTTTCAGTATCCATTTCATGGAAACTTCTACAGCTGTATTATTTACAATCTACTTCGAGTATGGAAGATTATCTTAACATCTGGCATGAAGGATCTGACCGTGAGCAAACAGGTTAGTAGTATCAACGGTGATATTTCAGATAATTCAAATGTCTCCATGTCCAGTCGATCTAAATTTCTATACTGTTTCATTCAAATAATTATAAATTTTGCCAAGTAAATATGAGACATAATGTCAATTATATCTCATTAATAATTATATTTTTATATAATAGTTATCAGAATATTTAGCCACGATTTCTTCTCTTTAGTGCTTATGTACCTTAAAGTTTTTTACAAAGTATCGAATATTTGTTTGCAAAATAAAAAAGATTCTTTTTACGACACCTAATAAATTATTGATCACCCTGTTGCAGGTACCAATGTCAGCACTAAGACACTAAAGTTGACACAAGAATAATACGCACTACAACATAAAATTATCTAGAAGTGGGCTACAAACTGCTTTCAACGGGAGCTGAATCCTTTAGTGGTAACGCTCCAGTCTTGAATTCGGAGAGAACCAGGACAAGAAAGCTTTGTTGTTTTCGTTCACTCCCTTGTGGCGAACGCTAGGATAGTACCTCGATTGGTGATGACGTCTTTCACATTCATCAGTTATCCTATACATTGATGCTACGCAGTCCAGGTATTACGCATAATACCCCTGAAGAAGGAACAACGTATTAATAATTCAACACAGTGCTTATGTGAAAACATTTTTGATTAATGTGTACTTAGCCTCATGGAAACGTTTTCTTTATAGGGAAGAATATAAAAGAAACGACCAGGGATATTTAAAATTTATAGAGCAGTTTTGCAATAAAATAAGAGGAACTAATGGAGGCGGAAATTGTATGTTTAAAGGTGAAACTGGGGCGAACTTTATTATTGTACCTTGTGTAGGGTGATTTGCACACCTTGCTGGAAGGTGGCCCTACCACAAAGGAAGTTTTTCTCACATTTTTTATCCGCCTTCCTTTTTTAAGAACCAAGGGGTCCCAGATACTTGCCCTTAAACTCTGAATTCATAAAAAAACTGTTCTATTGGTTTCCGAACTTAGTTCTCTTCTGTTTCTCACGCCCTACGAGCGGTAACTCGACCCTCCGTTAGGTAACTTCTTTAAGGGAAACGGGAAGTGAAAATGTAGGCCAAGCGGAAGCGGAAACCAACACTGGATTAATAATGCATGCAATTCCGTTATTAGAACAGCGTAGCACAGCGGTAAGTTATGTGACTTGCATTCAGGATGGAACAACGTGACAAGGAAATTTCCAACATCATTCATCAGTCCCTCCTGGGAAATATGGAGGTAGCATCTTGGAATAGGCCACAACCACTTCATCACGCACCATTCCTTAATCATTCTGTCACATCTCATTGCACATTACAACTCCTGCATCTCGCAGAGCCTTGCAAGTAATCTACGAGCAATAACCGGAAAGTAAGGATACAAGTCAGAGGCCGCGCCATAGCTCAAGCGGTTAGTCCCTGGCTTCCCACCGCGGCGGCCCGGGTTCGATCCCGGGTCTGGTCAAGTGGGATTGGTGGTGGACAAAGTGGCGCTGGGGCAGATTTTCTCCGAGTACTTCGGTTTCCCCTGCCAATCTTCATTCCCCCAATTGCTCCACAATCACCCTCACCTATCATCTGGGGCTGGTACAATAAGCCAGAAGTGGCGCAGCACAAGGGACTTAGTCCCACCCCACTAGCAATTAAAAAAAAGATACAAGTCCAGTAAAAATGCAGGAGTTCTTTTTTCCAGAAATGGCAGTGCTGCCGTCTGAGATAAGAACCGTATGACAGGGCAGAGTTCACCGGCCACAGTCACGGCAACGGTGTGCTCGCAGCGTGTGTTTAAAGTGGCCGTGTCGATTCAAAATCCCGTTAAATGTGTGGTTCGTGAAGTAATTTACGATTTCTTCACGCGAAAGGAGAAACTGCTGCTGAAATTCATCACCAAACTGTTTCTATTTATAGCGAATATGTTATAAATAGGCAAAATGATGTCGTGAATTTGAAACGGGAAGAAGTGATGATCATTTGAAATAAGGAGTGGAAAACCATCCGTTGTCACTGATGAAATCATCCAAAAAACTGATGGAAACATTCGTGCTGACAGACGTCTAACCATCGACGAACATAACCAACAATGTCCAGAAGTGTCAAGAACTACTCTTCACAGCTAAGAGAGCAGGCGGGAGATTTTTGCGACGCTGGAATAAAACAAACTCCTTCCCAGGCTCACTAAGTGCATTGCGTCACATAATGATTGTGTTGAAAAGTAAATAAAGGTGTGTTGTAGAAGTGCTACAAGTGAATTAAACAAAATGATTTACAAATATTTTCTGGAAATTGTATCTTTACTTTCCGGATATTTTCGTTTGTTTTTTTTTTTTGCGCCTTATGTCGTAATAAAAAATAAAGTAACGAAGCTATCTCTGTAACCGGCCATGAGGCCCATAGGGTTGTGAGACGTCGAGGCTCCCATATTTTCTAAACAATAGCTTCATATGTGGCGGTAAGGTTATCAGCCTTACGCACCGACATACTGTATAAAATATATTTTCACGTCATTATGACACAATAAATATCCCTAGATTCTAAATTATTGCCGGGGGTTTCCGTGGCTTAAAATTTCAAACCGGAAACAACAAAGTAAAACTGTTCACAAATATGAAAGTGTAACTCAAAAAGTCTTATTCTGCGTTCTGCAGTATTGATTCTTTAATTAATAAACTGTCTTACGTTACACTTTCATATTTCGTAAGCAGTCTCATTTCACTGTTTCCCGTTTGAAAAGTATAGGAAACGGAAGCCCCAACAAATTTTAGAATCACCCTGTAGATTCAACACAAGGTGAGAACAAAATCGCCATACAGGGAGCCTCATTGAAAGCAGAGAAATGTTTCTTTTTTCGCTGCAATTTCTACTCATATCATGAAGTAGCCTGAGATATGTTCTTTGCAGACAGTAGTACACTGTCAAGAATTACAGGGCTCCTAAACATGGCTCATCCGATTCGGTAATTAAATAAAAATATTGAAAATACAGGTGTTCTTTTCACATTTCTTTCCAATTTAATGGATTTTTACCTCGTGAACCACCAAAAGTTGCAAAAAACATGTATCTTAGTTCTGCCACATCTACCTGTCCGGTCATCTGGCAAAGGCAAAGTTGCACCCGTGCTCACTTAATCACCACTCCATAAAAATGTATGGAGAAATGGAAGTATAGCTCCATGCATTCTTAACCCTAGTTGCAGACAAAGGTGTGTAACCAACTTAACAACCCGGCCGCTATACACCGGTGGAAAGACTCCGGTCCCCTTACATAGGGTGGATCTTAGAGCTCGTCAAAACGCTGTCTTGAAAAGAAATATTGACCCCCGGATTCACCGGCCCACCTGCACTCTGTCTAGTCACCATGTGTCGGGCCATAGGCAAATGTTAGAAAAAATACAGATTTTCCGAAAAGTTAGCAAAAGTTATCGTATAGCAATAACGGACACTAAGGCCTTGACATAGCTCAGGCTGTTAGTCGCCGGCTTCCCACCGCGGAGGCCCTGGTTCCAGCCCAGGTCAAATCATGTGGGATTTGTGGCGGACAACGTGATACTGGGGCAGGTTTTCTCTGAGAACTTCGGTTTCCCTTACAAATTCTCATCCCACCGACTGCTCCACAATCATCATCATTTATATCATCCGGGGCTGGTATAGTAGGCCAAATAAGTGGCCGACGTACCAAGTGGACTCAATCTCACCCCACCCCACCCCAAGTTGGCATCAGATTGTTTACCATAAATCACACATGACCTGACCTGGGATCAAACCCGGGCCGTCGCGGTTGGAAGCCGGCGAGTAACCGCCTGAGCTACGGCACGGCCTGATTGCTATACGAAAACGGTAGGAGAGATAAAGTTTTCGCCTTGCTTAACCAATTAAGGGCCACCATATGAATATATGTAGGGGAGTGGAGGCATAGCTCCACCATTTTTACCATCGGCACTAGATGCATGTTGTCAACTCCACGACCTGCAAAGAGTTACTTGTACGCATTGGATAGGAGGCTGGGTCGGTCCCAGAGGCCATCTGGAAGCTGTGAAAAAGAGAATAATCCCTTTCCCTTACCGGTAATCGACCCCCAATTCCTCGGCGGTCCAACCCGTAGCCCGCTGCTACCTGTATGCCTGCTGAAACGACCTTAACTTCAAATACCTGATGAATTCAACTGATCCATTTCTGCATCTTTTCGTTGCGAGCGCTACAAACAGTAATGTGTGTGTGTGCGTGCGTGCGTGCGTGTGTGTGTGTGTACCAACGGTGGTTGTTTCGGTCACGATGTTAAGATTGACAAACGTTTGTAAATATTTTCCTACTCATTTACTTTGTTAAACACATGTATCATGAGACAGAAATAGATGGAGGAAAATAACATTGTGAAACGTAAAAATAAATATTTACGAATCCAGCCAATATCTTGTGTTTAATTTTGTATTTACCTTTTCTTTACCTGAACTGCGACAGCCGGACTCCCCAGTTCCGAAGNCGTCAGCCGGCGGGTAAAGCTGCCAACCTCGTCGTCATCTGTGAGCCGATTGTCTAGAAAATGTGGGAGCCTCGACGTCTCACAATCCCATGGGTCTCCACGGCCTGTCACAGGGATAACTTTACCTTTTATATACGCACACATGACGCTTAGTCTAATAGTTAAGGAGGCTTGTCTTTGCCGAAGCAAAACGCCATGAGGACTTCCTACATGGAGGATCGGGCGACCACAGTATCTTCAAAGTCAACATAATAAACGAAATATGTGAGCATTCGTTCTACTTGTGGGAAAGGAACTCGTGATTCCAGTGTTTGAAAGGCGTGTGATTGTCAGCGGAAACTGTGTTACGAGTTCCGATAAGTTTACTTAACATCAGAAGCCTCAAATTCCATGAAACATGTCGGATCTGAGGTTCTCAGAGAGATGAATGTTTAGAGTAAACGTCTTCTGTTTTGTAATACTGGGCACAAAAAAAATATATCCCTTCCATGTTCAGGTATAAAAGTAAACAAAGCAAGACACCAACAGAATAAGGCGTCGAACCTGTGCAGAAAATTCTGCAAGTGTTACAACCCAAAAGATCGCAAATTAAAGCTGTCTCTTTGTTTAATTCATTAAGCATAACGCCATGAAAACGTATAGAAAATTGGAGGTACAGCTCAACCATTATTGACCTCCCCAACATCTTGAAGTAAGTGGTCGGCTTCAAACCCCGACCACTTTTCCCTTGAGAACAAGCCTCCGGTAACCAATGTATGCTCTCTATAAATAATGTTTATTTTAAATTTTATTTCCTGTATCGTAGAAATGCCGATCACGGTGGCCTCGCGGTCTAAGGCATGAAATGTCTTCACTCGTTCGAACACTGGGATCGTGGTTTCGAGTAGGCATGGATATTTGTCTGCATTTATTCTGTGTTTGTGGTGTCCTGTGTAGGCAGCAGCCTTGCGATAGGCTGATTCCCCGTCCAAGGAGTCCTACAGATTGTCTTAAGTTTAAGAAACCGAAGTGAAACGAAGCGTTTCACGGGTAACCTCTGCTCCAAGTGGGAGCAACAGGAATATACTCGTACAGAGGAAAAGCTCATAAGAAACACATCTCCAGCACAATGACGAATCCTTAAAGTTAAGACAACAATCATGCGAAACGTAAATAAAGTGTGTATCTCTATGTAGTCAACACTCGATTTTGAATTCTTGGGTACTAATTTCAGAGTGAGAATTTTGGCGTAAGCTTATTTTGGTACCCCTGTTTTATGTATTATATTTCTGCGAATTTCTCTTCTGCTCAAAAAAAATCGCATGCTCTATTCTGTATCGCCCTAAGAATTGACGTAGTTAAAGAATAATGTAGTCCGAAAAAAAGAAGATATGTTGCCTTGTGGCCTTTCGTCCACTTTCCATTTAGAATTATTTGTGAAAGAAGACAGAATTGTAAAGGCGAGAAGAAACTGGAACGTATTGAGCAATAGAACCAACGTAACGAGCAAGAAACTCTGAGACTCGGATTTCAAGGTCACACTGAAGATGCTAGAAACAGGGGAGGAAATGCTTCAGTGTTTTTTTAGGAATGTCTGTATATACACTGGTGGGATATGCAGGGCATGTGCTAAAAATAATGAAAGATGAAAGAAAGACCTTTTAGAGATACTTTCGAACAGACAGATGAGTCTCAGCACTTTTAAGAAAAAAGGGATGACAAAATAAAAATTTCCAGAATTCCAAAAAGAATTACAATATAACAGCAAAATGGAATATAACAAGAAGTTATAGGAAGAATGAATCTCCTACTTTCGTTTGATGCTGCACTGACCGCACAGAAAAAAAAAGAGGCGAACAGTTCTTCTATTGTTGAATGTGTTGCCACGGTAACGTTTTTAGTAAGCCGTTGCCTCGCAGCAATGTGAGGGATACAAGTATAGACACACGGATTGATGGGAGGGATTTACGCCGTTGAGACGGGCTCAGTTGCCACGATACCAAGTTTCATAAAAATTTGTTCAGCCATTCAAAAGTTGAAATGTGTGACAGACAGCATGATGATCGCATAAGCCTACATTCATTTTTTCTTCGAAATAAGGAAAGTAAGAAAAAAGACAAATAGACGTGAGACGTTTTTAAGGTATGAAAGTGGATAGATACGAAGGCAAGTGAAGGCGGTTGATTAAAGCAGTACTTTTTTGTATTTAAGCCTTACCCTCTATATTTGATAGCATTATGTTGATGCTGCGTAGGACTAGTGTAACACAGTGCACCGATAAAGCTTTGCATCGCTCTGATTCCGCGTAATACTAATTCCGGCGATAGGCGAATCTGCCAAAATTAGCTCTATTTATTAAAATTGTTCATTTCGAAGAGCTACGTAGAAACCGATATTTTGCATTTCTTCAGTACTGGGTATTATGATTGGTCAGGGAGTATGCGCAGAGGAGCCCCCGGTTTCACGTACGAATGAAATATTACAGTCGAATTCCAAGTTATATATTATGTTAGATATTGTAGCTCTGTCGACGCCGATCACAGTGGCCGCGCTGCCTTAAACTTGAACTGTCTTGGTGTGCGTTCGAATCCCACACAATGCACATATGTCCGTCTGCATTTATTCTGTGTTTGTGCTGTTCCATGTGTACGAGGGGCTTTGCGACCGACTGATTCCCCGTCCAAGGTATACGATTAAGAAACAAAAGGACTCTAGAACCATAGATAGACAGATAGATAGATAGACAGACAGACAGACAGATAGACAGACACAGACAGACAGACAGATAGATAGATAGATAGATAGATAGATAGATAGATAGATAGATAGATAGATAGATAGATAGATAGATAGATAGATAGATAGATAGATAGATAGATAGATAGATAGATAGATAGATAGATAGATAGATAGATAGATAGATAGATAGATAGATAGATAGATAGATAGATAGATAGATAGATAGATAGATAGATAGATAGATAGATAGATAGATAGATAGATAGATAGATAGATAGATAGATAGATAGATAGATAGATAGATAGATAGATAGATAGATAGATAGATAGATAGATAGATAGATAGATAGATAGATAGATAGATAGATAGATAGATAGATAGATAGATAGATAGATAGATAGATAGATAGATAGATAGATAGATAGATAGATAGATAGATAGATAGATAGATAGATAGATAGATAGATAGATAGATAGATAGATAGATAGATAGATAGATAGATAGATAGATAGATAGATCTATCGACGCATCGTAGTATGCAGTTAATCAAACTCTATTGCTTCTGCTACATTTTTCGGCTTTCGGCTTGATGGGGCACCATCAGACTCATATTGCATTTATTTTTCCACTGTTTCTTCCACACACTGATAAATAAGTACATTGGAAAACCTAGATATCAATACTTGCATGGTTTTGTGATGGATTTTTTTCTTCTTGTAGTCCATGTTAAGTGCGTCACCACGGAATGGCGCGTCCTCAGGTTGCGGTCGGAGGAAACGGCCTCCAGGTATGGAAGGAAGCTGCGAATATATTTTGAACAGCGGTGGACAGCCGAAAAGGGTCGTCCTCCAGCTTGGTGATTTGGCGTGGGGTTAACAACTCTTCGTCGTAAGAATAAGCTTCTTACGAAATGCCTCAAAGGGCCTCGGGCTTGGACGGACTCTTCCGATAAACGACTCAAGCTAAGGTAAATAAATATAAGATTCGGTACCTTGAATGTAAAAATAATAGATCTTGGAGACATAGGATGTGATGGTATGGACTGGATTGATCTAGCTCAGGATAGAAGCGAGTGAACACGGTAATATAGTTTCCGGTTCCATAAAATTTTGGGAAGTTCTTGAGTAGCTGCATAACTGGCGGCTTCTGAAGAAGAACGCAGCTCAATGGAGCTAGTTAGTTTCGCGTTTAGCAGTTGTAGTGGTAGTAGCAGCAGCAGTAGCAGCAGCAATGTAATGGCTGTGGTATAGTAGCAGTAACGACAATAGCAGTAGTAGTTAGAATATGTTTGGTTAACACGAATGCCTGTTTCCTATCTAAATTTCCGTGGTTAAATTCGACGCGGAATATTGCGCTGCGGGTTGCCGTGTCCGTGCGTCACACCATGTTCACCGTTGCTGCAACTCTGGCTCTCCCTGTAACAGGCTTTGGAAGCCCATAGGGTTGTTAGACGTCGAGGCTCCTACATTCTCTAGATAATCGGCTCACAGATGGCGGTGAAGTCGTCAGCCATACTCGACGGACAGCCGCCCTTACCCCCAGGAAGATTCCTGGTACTCATTTCTGTTAGAGACTGAGTCGACCCCAGGGCCATTTTCGCTTAGTGGGGGGTGGAGTCCAACTGGGTCCACTCGGAACGGCGGTCACTGATTGGCCTATTGCAGTCTGCCCGGTGATTATGATGATTGATGGAGCAGTTGGTGGAATGAAGATTGGCAGGGGAAACCGAAGTATTCGGAGAAAACCTGTTCCAGCACCACTTTGTCCACTACAAATCCCACTTGACCAGACCCGGGTTCGAACCCGGGCCGCCGTGGTGGGAAGCCAGCGACTAACAGCTTGAGCTATGGCGCGGCCCTTGTACAAACTGTTGCTGAACATGTTTCCTTGCCACGCATATGGTATAAAAGTAAAATTGTCCCTTTGCTTGACTAAGTAAGCTCTACGCCATGAAGGGGTATGGAGGAGTGGATGTATATATCCACATTTTTATGATTTTGGCACTAACAACTGAAAAAATCCAGCCTCTACCTCCATCCTCATCGGAAATTGAATCCGCGACTTTCTGGCTTGTAGAATAGTACGTGAACCCACTACGCTACCGCGTGCCTCACGTTGTACGGTAGCAGCAGGAACCTAAATAGCTTTACAGCATTTGTACATCTACAGTAAGCTATAAAATGTTCCTGTACAGGCACGAAAAGTGCAGTTCTGCAAACAGCTATTAATAATGCACCTGCAGTCCTGAAATAATTCACAAAATTATGAAAAAGAAATCTATGGTAAATCTTGCCGATTTGTTAAGATGAGTATGGTAAAATATGTATTTTAAATAATTCTTCAGAATTCGTCTACATATAATTTGGCAAACCGAGACATAATCTATATATCGCCTACTGACAAGATGGCTATTAGGGGTGCATTGGAACGTATATGGATAGATACAGCCCATATCCCGTATGGAACTAATATAGTATGGTAAGGTAAGGTAAGGTAAAAGTAAAGTTCTTCCTATGCTTAACTAATTAAGCATTACATCATGAATGCGTATGGGGGGAGTGGATATATAAATTCACATTTTCTCGACCTCGGCACTAGTTGGAGGTGAATGGTCAGCTTCACACTCCGGCTGCTTTACTTCCGCAGAAATTCTCCGGTACCCATTCCATAGGAGGCTGCGTGGGCCCCCAGAGAAGAAGTAAAAATTCTTGCGTCTCTCGCGACTCGAACTCCGACCCCTCTGTCGTCCAGCCCTTAGCCAGTCGCTATAATGACTACACTATCCCGGGTCTGGAACTGTTCTAGTATTTGCGAAAACATTCAGTCAGGATACTAAGATTATGGTTTTCGAGTATATGACGCTGTGTAGTTCGGTGAACAAATGGCGACATTTCGGAGAAACATGTTACCTCAATCTTCAGGATATAAGATTCTTCCAAATCATTGGTACTTACCTAGAGAACTTAGAGATGTCATATTCCGAGAAAACTATAATCTCAGTAGAATCCCCAAATCTCCTTCAGTCACGACATTTCGCAGAGCGGAGACGAAAATTGAAGCAGGAATTTATTAATAGGAACGAAGATATTCGTTCGTAGCGAGTTGGTCCTGCATCCGGCAAGGGCGTGGGTTACCGTAGGGCACTCTCAGTATCACAAAATATACAGCATCGAAAAGTGGGATGTTTGATGAATTGCAAATAATTTTAGGGAAGCTATAATAGCCTAATCGATGTTCTATTCTGTTATTTGTCTGGAATGAGTGAGGAAAAATCACAAGAACCGCCAAACTCTCCAGTGCTTCGCCAAGATTCCAAACAAGCTTCTTCAAATTTTGAGTCTAAGATATTACCATTACTGCACTCCCTCCACAGAAAAGGTAAATCTATCCCTCTGCTAAACTAATTAAGCACTAAGTCATGAAGGCGTATTGGGGAGTGGATGTACAGATTCACATTTTTACCTCGGCACTACTTGGAGGTGATTAGTCAGCTTCAGGCCCAGGCCGTTTTACCCCAGGGAACGGGTCCCGGTACCCATTGGATAGGAGTTTGGGTGGACCACAGAGCTGGCCTGGACGGCTTGGAGAAAATTCTTCACTCTACAGGGACTCGAACTCAGACCCCTTGGTCGTCCAGCCCGTAGGCAGTCGCTGTACAGACTGCGCTACCCCTTCTCCCTCCACTGAAGATTCAAGTATAGATCAGGACTTCCTGTACCCTGACTGAGGTCTGTAGTTGTATTTCTCAGTCACTTCCGCACATTTTGTGACAATGCCTTAAACTCAGCCACGACCACTTCTAATACATTATTCATTTATCATTCTAGGATTTGACGCGATGTATTTGTAGCTACTAACAGCGTCGTTTAATAAATAGACATCCGAGGGAAGCAAAGAGGAATGCGTGTTTCGAGAGTACTAAGTGACAATAGAACAAGAATTTCCGTGTGAACTGAGCTAGACCTGTCATATCTCACAATCGCATTGTTTGTCGCGGGTGCTTACCGAGGCAGCAGTGGACGAGGCGCGTTCTTTGCAGCTGATCCCGTGCAGCACACACCACAAGCCGGGCACAGAAACTGAAAACTAGTTTCCAGCGGGGATGCAAGGACCCAGCAGTCCGCCCCTTATAAAAACGATTCCACCCTTTCCAACCCCACATGGAGCAGCTTGAGTTTTTTATCTGAAGGGTTGGTTAGGGATGCCATGCAACCGCAGCAAAGTAAGTCTGCAATGTTGATCTGCCTCGCCTAACGGTTGCTAACTTGAAAACTTTGATGTAATCAGAAACACGTCAACGTTGCAAGCTGCACGAGGTTCAGCAGTTGTGGCGAGCGCCAGTAGCTGCTAAGCGGGAGCCAGAAGTTCGATTCCTAGTTCTGAACTGATTATGAAAAGGGGGACGATTCCGTAATTAGACACATCAAGGAGGGAGATCTTTCCTGAAATACTACTGAGTTGAAAAGAGATCTTTGAAGTTGCTTCATCATGAGATAGTAACATAGATTTTTGGTCATGAGTGGAAAGTTACTAGATTCGATATTCAAGATCCAATGGGAACCAAAAGTAACTATAGCTAACATCTCATTGAATATACATTGTGATTCTAAATTAATGTCGGGGTTTCCGCGGCCTGTATTTTTCAAACACATTTCTTTCTCTTGAACAGTCGCCATTTTGAGATATGACGTCATATTTCTCCCAGACTTCAATGCGACGAGTATAACCTTGCCAAATTAAACTTTTTCAATTACACTTTCATATTACGTAAGTAGTTTTATTATGTTTCTTCCCTTTTGAAAATTATAGGCCACGGAAATTCCGACAATAATTTGGAATCACATTGAACATAATTCTCTTTTGCGTGTTTTCCTATTCAAGGTATGATGCACGCTGAATTCCACTGCAACCATAATCATATGTGACGTCACATCAATAATCTTGCGATGCCTGTTGATGGATGTGTATAACCTGACTAAAAACATTCACTAAACACTTGTAATACCTAATTACTGTCTTGAAATTATTATATTGCAACAAATCGATGAAAATTACAACTCAGGAACAGTATCCTTGCCGAAAGTCACTGACACATTCACGTCACAATGCTTGCCATGGGGCGAAATAAATATTCTTTTATGCAATTGTACCAGGAGAGACCATAACACACATGCGCAGTCATATTTGACCCTCAGTCGCGAGAGGTTTTAATGGTTCTAATTAATGTTTCTATTTAAATGTATACTGCCAACATCAATCTTAAAGATTAATAATGTTTTTTCCGGGATGTGGCGCCATATATACATCTTGTGCGAACCGACGTTTCGGAGGATCGTATCTCCTCCATCTTCAGTGAAAAAAGAACGCTAGCGAGGAACCATCGTGAGCAGGTCTACACGACGACACATCCCAGAAGACAACATTCTTCATAGTCACCGCCGTGAAAACCTCAAATCTTACGCTCAATCTTAAAGATGTTTTACACAAAGTAGATTAACCTGTTTCGTACATAATTATAGAGTATTAATATATATCGTTAATATAAAGATAGCTTTATATAAATTTTGGTCGTCTGAATTCTTTTTCTGATTTAGTTACGATGCAGTGAGTATCTAAGATTATACAGCATCAAATAGTAATATAATTGGTGAATAATGAATTGGAAGGGATGTGGTAGTGGCATAATATAGGCTGAATCCCAGAATTTTCCTGGATGAACTGAGGTAAACCACAAAAAAAAAAAAACTTCAGAATATATGGTGTTCCTTCAGAGATTCGAGCCGAGGACCTCCCGAACATGAATGTATTGCTCTATCTCTGTGACAACATGCTCAGTCCTTGGTTAGTAACAGGGTGTAGTCACTCGGATACGGAAGTTACGGAGGTTCACATTGCCCTCTTCTTCAAGGCTGATGGGGACTGCTTGTTTCTACGAAATTTCCTTATCCGTCCCCGAGTTTGCTCAGTGTCATTACCCAGGAAACCCACATTCTGGACATTCACAGCAGTGAAAGCCTCGAAACTGTATTCACAGCCCTCTTGTACGAGGGAGAGTCAGTAATTAGACCACAAATTAATATGGAACGTAAAACATGTGATATTCGAAGCTAGAAAAAACAATTTTTTCTCGAACTATCCTCCACCAAAATTGATATACATGTCCCACAGCTTTACCAGTGCATCGAAAACGGCAGCTTAGAAATCTTTTGGCTGTTATCTCAGCCACTTGCGTGTCCCTGCGACTTCCGAACTCCCTTCTTGTAAGAATTTCTCGACCCAGTTGTGAACCGCTTTACGAGACGAACACTTCCCACAGTAAACTGGAAACACTTATTTATGAATATCCTTTGCATTGAGTTCTTTAAACCACAAATGCGCACAAAGGAACGCTGCTCTTCGGTAGTGCACACGGTCGTCATTTGGCCACTGAAGCCAACCTCTGAACATGTACATGCGCGTCTGCTACCTAAACTGGCATGAAGCTGGACTTTGCTGCTGCCTAGTGATACAAATGGAAAACCTATTATGTACACTACAGCTGTTTTACTTCCGTTTGTGACCTATTTACTTGACTCTCTGCTGTATATATTATATACAAAGAAGAATTTATTTCTCGTCCGGAATGTCGTTGCATTCCTCGCCAGTATCACTGTAGAAGTGTGTAGTAAGAAAAACTTTGAAGAATGAGTGATAATCGAATTAAGAAACTGAAAGTTATTCACGTTAGTTAAAAGAACTGTTAGCATTAAGGGTTTTAATAACACACAAAAATCTACTGTGATACACATAGCTTTGGGCCGCTCCATATCTCAAGTGGTTAGTCGCTGGCTTCCCACCGTGGCGGCCCGGGTTCGATCCCGGGTCTCTTCAAGTGGGATATGTGATGAACAAAGTGGTGCTGGGGCGGTGGTTCTCCAAGTACTTCGGTTTCCCTTACCAATCTTCATTCCACCAAATTCTCCATCATCATAATCACCCGGGACAGGTTACAATAGGCCAATCAGTGGCCGCCGTGCCGAGTGGACACAGTTGGACTCCACCCCCACTAAGCGAATTAAAAAAAATACACATAGCTTTAACACCCGTGGCCATTGTACGTATTGGCGAGAGCAGGATTGACTTCCAGAATGCCGTCGGGTGTTTTCTGTTAGGTTCGCGGTAAACAACAGGAGACGATAAAATGTCCACAACTTGTGATGTGAACTCAAATAATTTAAGTATTACTCATGATATATTACTATATATATATTGCACCACAGTGTATAATAAAGTAAAGTAATATTTATACGTGATTTCTTTCCAAAATAAAAGGGCGTTCTCTCCAAAATTGTATACGCATTTCTTATTAACGAACAAGAGATGACGCCTAAGACTTGTATTAAGGACAAACCGGTTTAAAATCTTGGTCGCAACGTCGATTTTCTGTATAATACTGTTGCGTGAATGAGTGGCTCTTGACGGGGTTTTGGGTTGATTCTTGGATTTATTGACCACTTTAACATACTACTGGTAATTACACTTCATTACAGCGCCATCGCTGATCTCCACGCTTTACAGATCACTGTCAGACATGCTAAGTCTTTTCCAGCCGGCAGTGTCTTTGCTAGTATTTGCCTAACAGCTTCTAACAATAGCTGCTTCCTGGCTCAAGTCCTCGCTCAAAAGCGGCTCCCTTCCAACCGTGTATTCCTGCTCCAGTTGTCCTACTTATATAAACCGTCGGCACGGACCACAGAAGAAAACACCGTTTCCAGCTATAACTCTGTTGTTGCGCGCGAACTGTTTTCGCGGGAACCTGTGTGTTTGCGATCGTTGCTTAGAAACTAATATTGTTACAGAACCGTTCGCTAGCAATGGCTGTTTCTCTGACTCCAGTGTTCTTGCTTTGAGCAAACGTGCCACAATACGTTAAAACGGGCCACGATCGCTCTCTCCAGAATTTTTCATGTTCGCCGAATGCGATTAACCTTCCCTATCAATTCACATAAAGTCGTCATCAAATAATCAACAATTAATCCATCCACTTATCGTGTCTTACTTACGATCTGCATGTTCAACTCACCGTGACCTCCTAGATCTCAGGCGACATTCATAAATCACGAAAGACTTTTTGTGGCCCGCCTGCTTAGTTCCGTGTAGATTGAAATATTTTCCTGAGCATTAGTACAGATGAGGTTTCAATGCAAATTTACTATATATATCACATGCTTTAACATTTAAAAATCCTTTAATTTGTCACAAAGAATATATACATATATATATTGTGGAGTATAGACCCGTTGCTAAGCCGTGACTCTGTAAACAGAGGCTGTTACCGCCGGCAACACACACGCATGCAGCAAGAAATGAACGGTGTTTCCTGTGCTCCGCTCCGCAGACGTTTCTGGGCGACGGTCGGTAAACACGTTCCCGCAGCAATGGACACGAAAGCAACAATATAAAAACGGCGTTTTCTTTGTGGTCCGTGTCGAGAAGTTATAAGCAAGGGACAAAGTTAGTTGATAGTTCAGTTCTGTACGGGAGGATGTGAAGAAGAGTAAGCTTCAAGATTGCGGCTGCGAAGAGAAGACTTTATGTCTGATATCTCATTGAGACTGTTACAGATCCACGCGCAAAAATCCGTCGCAAGGAACGGCTAGTGAAGACTGTAACAGACTGAGTGCACTAGCCTTGTGTGTGTATCAGTGATCTGTAAAGTGTAGTCACAAGTCGTAAGTGTATAAGTGGCTAATAAATCTATTTATCAATCCGAACCCCGTCTATAGTCACACATAATACTTGATAATATGTATATGTGTGTGTGTGTGTGTGTATATACTCACTGCTAGACAACGAATTTGTAAACACATTCCCACCAAACATAGGGATGAAACAAAACGACATCCATTCCTTGGCAACGGACCAGTAAACACGCATCATTAACAATAGAAAACAGTGTTTTCCGTGGGGTCCGTGCCGAATGATTTTAAAAGGGCACAGTCAGAAGACAAGAGTAGTCGATAGAAGTCGAGTAGGACTGAACAGTAGTCGAGAGGGACTGAGTTGAGTCTTCGAAATTGGCAGCAGCAGAAATGACAAAAAAGGAATTAGACTGTGACAAGAAGACTTCACATATAATTTGTAGTTACAGTAAGACTGTAATAAATCCGTTGCCAGGATACGACTACTGAAGACTGAGAACCCTAGTGCGTGTGTAACGGTGAACTGTAAAGTGTGTAGTTCAGAGATAGAACTGTATTGCCTGTAGGCAAGAATTATGTGAATATGGTATCAATAAATCTATTCACAAATCCAAACCCCGTGTCTATACTCAACCTACACGTGACAATATATTCCATATGATACTCAGAATAAAGATTATTTCCTTGAGCTGCATTATCCTGTTGGGCTTTATTTGAGACGTGGGGGTTTCCCTGTGAGTAATAAACTGAGTTATTGTACACTGATCAGGAAAAGATTTGGCTTCAAAGGGTTTATATGGGCGATGAATGTAGTCCGTAGAATGTAAATAATATGATTTCATGTTGTATGAAAATCCTTTCTAGGATTTATCATTGAACATTAGGCAATTTCGGGCAGCAATAGCAGCGAAATGTCGAACGTCGACACTTACATGAATGTTGGTTATATAACAGGTCACGAACATGTACATACTCATTTAAAGAGTGTGTCACATTTTAACAAATTTTAATCAAAATGAGAATATGTTCAGAAATTCCAGTAAATGTCCCAAATATCGTTTTCTATGTAAATCCATTAGTGGGTTCTTCAACTGTTACATGCCTATCGACTTTCTAATGATCTGCGTCACATTTCAATGATGTTGCACGCTCAAGAGATGTTCTAGACACAGAAAAGTAATCTTTATGTGTTGCATCCTGTTGTGTGTCATGTGCATTGGGTATCTTACATCTATCTACACAAAAATTTCGTATAAAAATATACAAATATAGATTATTTATATTAAAATCTTAAAACGTTGAAACACAACATGTTTCGACCCTTAATGGGTCATCATCAGGTATAATGTTTGTGTTTAGTTACTGAACTTGGTTTTTATCCTGTTGAAATAGATACAACTGATGATGACTCAATAAGGGTCGTAACATGTCGTGTCTTAAGGTTTTAAGATTTTAATTTAAATAATCTATATTTGTATATTTTTATAAGACTTTGTTGTGTCGACGGATGTAAAAAATACTCAATGTACAGAGGAATAAGTTATGCATAAGAATATTAAGCCTTAATAATTTATTCTTCCGATACATGACGCCGTGTAGGGAGGAACCTGCCGTCTTAGTGCCCCATATTCAGTGTAGAGCAACCCGGCATCACATCCAGGTGACCGTCTTAATGTCTACGTCCCTGTGAACTTCAAATCTCTTATATTTGATGTAACTGGAACCCTGCAAATACCCGCGCAGACGCATTTTCGTTTTAGAAGAACAAAAATAACCGTTCCAGGGACAAGGGACCGCCTGTGATGCAGGGAAAGGCAATAGATAAAAAGGGGAGGGGGGGCCACAAAATGTTTTGACCTTTCAGATGTGGCCCCTGTACGCAACAGAGGGATTAAAAGGATAAGCATCCCTTGCAGGGGAAAGTAGGGAACAAAGACGGCTTAATCCCTCAAAGATGAGGCCCCCAAAAATAACGAAAGTAAAAGAATTTTTTATACAAAGGGAAATTCGCTCCATAATATGCTGCTTGTAGCTTGTATTCTGTGACTGTTTGTAAAGAGAACCAGTATATCTTTTCAATAATGTGTTTGGGTAAGTAGAACGACAGATCTTAATAAAGTTTTACTAGCTGGGGGTATGCGGTAGCACTGGTTGAGGCACTATGCTACAAGCCGGAAGGTGTGGGTTCGATTCCCGATATGGTAATTGAATTTTTCAATTGAGCTAATCCTTCCAGCCGCACTATGACACTGCGGTCGGCTCAGCATCTAACAGAAATGAGTACTAGGAATATTCTTGGTGTGTAAAGGGCGGCCGGCATGTGAGACTGACAACCTTACTGTCATCTGTGAGCCGACTGTCTAGATAATGTGGGAGCCTCGACGTCTCACACTTCTATGGACCTCCGAGGCTTGTTACAAGGATCTATCTTTATCAGCTGCTGAAGCTGTGTAGAACCGACTAAGATGAGATAATTATATGGTGCGAAATGAATAAGATGTGAGAAGAAAGTTCGAGAAATATAAAAGTAAACAAGATTACTTTTCTGAGGTTAATTAACGATGCTTCGCGCCATGAAGGCGTAAGGGGCAGTGAAGGAATATTTCCAGTTTTTCCTAACCTCGACAGTAGACGGAAGTGAGTAGTAGATTTCACATTTTAAACCCGGAAAAGAGCTTCCGGTTTTCACTGGGCTAGCCCAACACGCGGTCTGAACATTGTTTCAAAGAGAACGATTCCTGTCTTCAGGCCCGTGGCATGGTCACTATAACTACTGAGCTATCAAAGTATGTCTTAAGGCGGGCTATTCGACTTAAATCCAGGAAGGATGAGGACTACACGTTCGGTATGTGCTCTCGGGCCCATTATATAAATATAGAGTGATTCTCAATTATTGTCGAGGTTTCTGTGGCCTATAATTTTCAAATAAAACTGCTTAAGTAGTAGGAAAGTGCAACTCAAAACGTTTTATTTGGTAGTGCTATGCTGGTCGCATTGATATATGGGCGAAAGTATGATGTCACACCTCAAAATGGAGACTGTGCGTGTACTTTGGTTTTTCGAAATAAAGTCCGTTATCAAAAGGCAGCGTCGTTACAGAACTCAATATGGAAAACATCCGCTGTCCGACGTTGGGTATCGCAGTTTCAAGGGACTAGTAGTGTTGTTGCCATCGAATCCGTTACCCCGCAAATGCTGGGGAACACTTGGAAGGAAAGTGAATACTCTTTGGACACCTTACGTGCTATGGAAGGAGCGCATGTCTTCTGACATATTCTATAAGTAACAAAACTTTTTGCGTTACACCTTCATATTCAGTAAGCAGTTTTATTTTCTTACTTCCAGTTTGAAAATTATTGGCCACAGGAACCCTGAAAATAATTTAGAATCAACTGCATATTTTTCCCAAGGTGCAGACAGAAGTATCTACCCTATAAATAAAATATATTGGAAGCACAAAATAAAATAATAAGAGTCTGGCGCGTACAGTTCAAAAACTTTATCTAAACTAATTTTCGCCATCTATTAGTAATCAGCCCCTAAAGTTTTGACAGAATTATTCGATAATCCTTTCGATCATATAGCCTTATTAATTCCACATTTCTCTGAATTATACAATAGGTGTCATGTGAAATCAACTACAATTACAGGGAATATTTAGTAATAAATGTTAGGAAAGTTTCTTTCAATAAAATGCATCTTCTTTTTAAAACCAGGGGAAAGTTTTAACACACATTTGGAGGACTGTAGAAATACCCTCACAGTTTTTTTTTTTTTGAATTGCAGTACACAGCACACAGCACATAGGAACATATCAAACCATAAGCCATACAACCTCAAGCTGACGTCTCCCATCTTCGGGATGAATTAACAAGGAGGAGTTCAGCATTTTAAAACAAATATTTTAACATTTTAGCGTTTTAACTTAAAAATAGGTTCGGATGAAAAGTGAGAACTTGAGAGTGCACTCAACTATCTTAGCATGTTTGTGCTTTTACACGTCAACATATCGTAGCAGCGTCCACACGACAAACATAATTGTGAACATCAAAAAACAGCGACAGTGTTCCCATAATTGTAGCAAGTGCCTCTGATGATGGTTGTGTCAAACCGAAACATGTAAGGCATAAATAATAATAAAAAGTGACCTACAAATTGTTACACTCGACGGACTCTCTATTAACTTTGTGACCCTCACAGTTCTTACAGCACAAACTGGTGGGTGATCAGGTGGCCAAGTACTTTTAGTATCTGTCTGCAAAGATTGTGGAAAATCACAAGAAAATAATAGGCAACAAATCGGGTCAGTGGCCAAATAATATTATCCCAATACCACTAATTTCGAATTATACCAAAATTTGATTAACGGTTTATGATACAAATTAATCGACCGTTTATGACTTCATGTAAAGCATACTTACCTTTGGATCGATATGGCTGAAAACCAGAACCCGACAAATAATAACTAGTTAAAGTATCCAACACTGAATTTAAAAACATGGCACATTCTAAAGAACTCGGACGGTTGCGTATAACACTTAGGATTAGCGAGTTCTTGGACTTCGTCCGTAGTCTAGTAATCTACATAACACCCAAGAACACAACGTTTCGGAAATTGGATTTCTTTCTGTCCTCAGATGAGGGGTGGAACAGTTAGAAAGAATTAACCTCCACCTCCTTAAAACATCTAGTGACTGATGTTATCCTTATCTGAGTGACCAAACAGAGGTGCCGCCCAACCTTTACCTGACGATGGAAATAGTTTCATTTTCCGAAACATCATGTTCTTTTGTAAGGACAATGGACACGGTCCAAGAACCCAATAATCCAGAAGGAAAAAATTGTCCAGGAATTTAGGCGTTGACACTACTACACAGACGGGCAGACAGACCTTGACATATGCCATTCCTTTCTGACGTTATGAAGAAGGCTTAATGTGTACCAGAAACATGAGAATTTCGTAGTAATGGCAAAATCCAACGTTCACGACTGCTAATTAAGGAAGATGAGGTAAGAAGTTCACTGTACTGAAAAGAGCAGTAACTCTTGAGTCTCCGCACTTCGATACGGGTCTAGTAGGTTGAGGCAATATGCTATGCCGGCAGGCAGCGGGTTCAAGTACCTATGAGGTCAATAATTCTTTTCTTCAATTGACCTAATTCGTCCAGCCGCCCTATGGCCCTGGGGTCGACTCAGCTTCTAACAGAAATGAGTATCAGGAATCTTCCTGGGGTTAAACGGCGGCCGGCCCGTATGGCTGACAACTTCACCGCCATCTGTGAGCCGATTGTCTATAAATTGTGAGAGCCTCGACGTCCTATAACCCTATGAGCCTCCATGGCCTGTTACAGTCATAGTTTACCTTTATAAGATGTGCTGTATTTGTTACTGCCCCTGCGAACTACTCGTATTTATCAGCAAAACAAGACGCTGCAATTTAATATTATTATATTTGTATTCGTAAATTAGGCCCTAGTATCTCAGGAAGAAAGAACCAGAGCAACCCAAACAGGCAACCAGCATTAAGCGCAGAGCCAGCAGAACGCCTCGCTGTTTCTTATTGGCTACTTGTTTGCCTTACTCTTCGACCCTGAAGATGGAGGCAGCACGTTCCCTCATAATATCAGTGCACTTCTACGGTACTACACATCACAGAAGACTGTACTCTTCCCCGCTGTGAGAACCTCAAACCAAAAATCTTATTGTTATCTTCCCTCTTTCTTTTTGGTCCTTGAAGTGATCGTTTTACAAACGATTTTCTCGTCAAAATAAAATTTACACTCCTTGCCTCCTCGATAATTTTACTGTATATTTATCCTAAAATAAAATCGATTTGAAACTGAAGTCGGAATTTACATTTTCAGTCAAGAGAAATGCATGAGATTAGTGTTAGTACGTTAGCAGAAATACTTGACGGAGGAGCTGCATGGGATACAGGCCGGCAGGTGAAGAGAGGGACTAGAGGACTCCAGTGGTTCTACAAGCGGCCCCTGCTCGCTTCAAAACCAGAGCGTGAACAATTCTGTAACGAAATAAAAGGAATTGCGCTCGAGGGCGTTGGAGGCTGCTGAACCCTGCAGACATCTTTTGGTCTTCACGATGAACTCGGATCAAACACTGAACAGGGTATTTGCCCCATATGGAGCAAAGAAGAAGACTGGAGCCATATAATGATTTGTGTACGAAATAAAATATTTTGAGAGACGAGAATTTGAGCAAAGTATTCAGGTATATCGAAGTAGATATTAGGATAGTGGCTTGAAAGATTAATGAACAATGGAAGAAAATAAGAATGTGCAATGATTAAATGTAAAAATACAAGAGAGGATGACAATCACACTATTGAAGTACATATGATGTAACAAATTCGATCAACGCCTTGCTAGGCAACAACTCTGTAAACATATTCTAACAAGCAACAATAGAGGAAGCTGTGTAGCATACAGTCCCGTTGCTAAGCAATGACTCTGTAAATAATGCTCCTAGTTAGATAACAGATTCATAACATGCACCAATGGACTAACTAGGAAGCTGTCTGGCGACAGCTGCTTAAAGTAACAGTAGAACTGTCGGAAGCAGTGTTTTCTATTTGATCCGTTCCGAGATATTATAAGCAGGACAAGTCTAGAATGCGGTCTGTTTTGAGATATTCGCCAGTCATTAAGGACATGAACACTGAAGTTGAGGAAGCAACAACTTTGGTAGCCTTCACCAGGCAACAAGCGACGAAGATACAGCAGACTGAGAAGATTTAGTGCGCGCTGTAGTGAATTCTTGAGTGTGTGAATTAGCGATAGCGCTACAGTGACTTGTAGTTACAATCTGTAAGTGTTCAATAAATCCAGTTACCAATCCAAATTCCATCTATAATCACTCATACATGTGAAAATATGCACGACCTGCTTTACCATTTAAGATCCCTGCATTTTGCATACAGGGTGTATTTGTGTGCTTCTTATAATTCTCAGAAGGAACAATAAGCTTGTCAGATTTGGGTGTCTCACATCAGTGACTAGAGTTGGCTGAAGTTTAAGATGAAGGTTAGGTTGGAAGCAGCAAGTTCCACATGAAGGTCATTAAAATTGTACCAGACTACAAGGCCTCACATTCCAAGAGACGGTAATCTACAGGCAGGATTATTTCCCAAAACATCATTAACAGGCTTGTTTTAAATCTAGAAGTGCAGTGTGTTTCCTGCGAGGTGGGAAGGGAATTTTAAAATATTATTTACATTAATTTTGGGCTAGAGACTGTCAAGGGAATTACATCCACCTTTCAGAAAACGTCTAGACGTGCTGATTTTGTGGGCACTTTTCACGCATTTGAATCGCAGGATATTTCGGCTTCCCCAAAATAAGACTCTAACTGACATACGTGTATAACGTACCGCAAGAAATTGGTAAGATATCTCAGATAAGTTCCGGTTATTAAACGCTCTGCCTACGTGAAACAAAGGTTAATTCCCTTACTCTGTAACTAGCCAAGTCACGTGACAGAGGTGAATTCCCCAGCGTAGACACCGAGTATGTGAAATGTGTTGTCTAGTCAAGGCCTTCATATACGCCAGGGGACGGTGATATGTAGATACGGAGCAATGGTAGAATGATAATAAGCAGGGCAAAGTCGAAGAAACTGGGAGAGAAACCTGCTCCATGAACCACTCCATTACGAGAAGAAAGCGAATGAAGTCCTAAGGAGTGACACTTCAAAAGAAATTTATAAACGTACAATTCAGTATGGGGGGACAAGTGGATATACCATTGACAAAAATGAGTCTAAACAAAGGAAGGATTTTTTGTGGATTATTTTGTTGGTGTGACTTGTTTTATGACTGTCTCAGTACCTAACCTATACACCTTCGGATGGTATAATGACTGGTCAGTGATGAATTGGAAAGGATTTGGAAGGAAGAAGTCGTGATCACCACGATCATTTCGAGCGTAACTCACGCAGTAGTCGATGAATATTGTCACGTGTAAAATGAGTTCTGGATTTGATGAATGGGTTTATTGGTAATTCTTTACCATTACATTTGATTATAACAGTTCACACGTTGAAATGCTTCAGAACGACATTTGTCTGATGAATCTCTTACGAATCTCTCATTAATCTCGGATTACTATTCCTTGAATTAAGTCAAGGTTAAGCTCAAAATCAAAGTTATGTTACGACCGACATTCAGTCTGCCAGTCTGTCTTGGAATAAAACATCTTTCTGGGGGCCTAATAAGAGATGACCGCCGGTCACGGTAGCCGAGCGGTCTAAGGCATGTACACTGTCTTCGCCCGCTTGGAAACCGGGATCGTGGGTTCGAATCCCACTCAGGGCATGGATGTTTAGTTTGTTTGTGTGCGTCTTTTTGTGTTTGTATACAGGTAGAGGCCTTGCGACGAGCTGATTACCCGCCCAAGGAGTCCTACCGAATGTGTAAGATCTAGAGAAACCGAAGTGAACGAAGAAGTTCATGGAGGTAGGCCTAGGCCCACTGGGGCTGTAGTGACAAGAAAAAAAAATAGAGATGACCGCCTCCAAGATTTTCATTACTGTGATTTATGAATGCATTGTCTCCGAAATCACGTATTAATTCCCAAGTAACGGTCTCGTTTCTAAGTGTTTAGAACTTTCAGTGTTCGAATTCAAGGAAACTTTGTTTCATAATTAGTTTCCAGGAATAAATCCCACTGTGGCAACGTGTTTGCCTATTCGTTTCCTAGAAACGGCCCATATGTCACAATATTTACCATGATGAGAATGTTTTCGCTGAAAAGTTATACATTTTAAACTGGAAGTTTTGACGTAATTAAAGAAAGGTGAGCGAATGTGCCAGGTTGTTACGTCACCGGACGTGTCTGATTACGATTTGAAGCGTTGCTGTATATACCGTGGCGAAGCTGTACCAAACGCTGGATGAACAAAAGAACGGCCGTATCATGACTCCACAACATCGTGACAAGCATGGTCTTTGAAGGACGAGACAGTGGCTGGGTGAGGGGTGTACACATTATTTATATGAGGGTCGAGGTGGGTAATTCGGTATCAAGTATGCGCCAATAAAATGCCTCAAATCTTATACAGCTTCCAAGTTTTCCTTAAGATATTAAATCTAATACATACAAAATAAGTAGCACGGTCGGTATAACGACTGGCTACGGGGTGGACGACCAAGGGGTCGGAATTCGAGTCCCGGTAGGGTAAAGAATTTTCTCGTCTCCACGTCGTCCAGACCAGCTATGGGGCCCACCCAGCCTCCTATACAATGGAAAGCGGGGCCTCTTTCTTTGGGCGTAAAGCGGCCGAGGCGTGAAGCTAACCACCCACCTCCAACTAGTACCGAAGTCAAGAAAATATGGATCTATACATCCACTCCCGTATACGCCTTCATGGTGTAGTGCTTTTTAAACATAAAATAAGAGAATATAAATAGGAGGATATACCAAGCCAAATGGCTCCTACGTCAGTTTCGTAGAGAGATGTTATTCAGGACCTGAGAAGTGCTCATTAGCCTGAACGTTGAAGAAAAACTGTCAATACACGTTATGTTGTAACTTTTGTGAATGACTGGAGACAGGGGCAGCGGTATTTTTATTTTATAATAAATCTCGAGTTGCATAATTTGCAAAGAAAATTTGGAGGGGGGCTACAGAGCAAGGGGTTAAATTTTCACAAATTTAAACGCGAGGACTGCATGAGAAGCAAGCAGCATTTGCTTGAAGGCAAGGAGAGAGAAGTAAAGAAACCTCCATCCACATCACCTTCCACATACACGCTGACCTCTACTCAGCAGTCCAGTAGCCAAACAATATTATGGTATATTTGCTCAAGGAAAGAAATATGAAACCAGCAGAGACAATCGTTACTGAGCACCGGCTTCGCAAACAAGCATGTTTCCTCGGCAATAATTGTACTGCAACAGAGGAACAGTGTTTTCTGCGCGGTGCGCGTCAGATTTTATAAGCAGGAGATTTAGTGACAGTTAGTTTACAGTTGACAATTGGAGCAATGAATTAGTTGCGACGCAGTCGCCAGCTGATAGGAACGTGAGCACAGAAGCACAGACCATTTTTTGGATCCGTCACCAGGCAGCGGCCGGCGCGTAAGGCTGACAACCTTACCACCATTTGTGAGCCGATTGGCTAGATAATGTGGGAGCCTCGACATCTCACAACCCTATTGATCTTCACGGCCCGTTACAGGGATAGCTTCACTTTTACTTTTTACTGTATGTCTGTTGTGATATCGGCCATGGGCCTATCCCGAGAGAAGAATTGGCGAGAAAATATGCATATACATTTTCATCAGTAGATTTTATTGTTCCAATTCGATAACAATTTCGACGATCGTGGCAATATCCCGTTGAAGTTTCAACGAACCTCACGATAGCTATGTTAAAAACGAAAACCAAATAAGCTTTATTCGAGAGAGGCATCTTAGCTCAAACGGTAAATTTTCTATATTATATTTGGATGGTACTTTGATTTAAATCTCGAGCGGGAAAAATTACGAGGCTTTTCTTGGTTTTCCTAAGTCCCTCAAAACAACTTCATTTAGTTCACGGACGCTTATTTCCATGCCATTTAAAATGTATTATTCACTAATCATAGCAGCGTTCGACACTAAACACTAAGAGCGCTGTTAAAAAAACCGTAAAAATAAAAGTTTCTTGGCGAACCTGTGCCAGTTATTAAAATGTATCAAGGTACTGTTTCAACTATGGGCCGTAAGAATCGTCTTAAGCAACTATTTTAACGCCGAATCGTTGTGTTGAACTGTCGGTACAAATAACATAAACTCTATACAGAAACAAACAGAAACGTTTGCGGTAGAGCGCCTTATTCTGCTCTTGCACACCATTTCTTGACTTTGGAATGTCCATGAATTATTGTTGCAAATGTTCGCCATAGCAACGGTGACGCAACACAAGAGGTGCGACTGACAGCCATCTTGTTCATCTCTTATTAACGCTGAAAGGTTTCCCGGTAGTGACAAGATCTTGGCAAATGACAAAGACTTCGAACGCAAACCATCTTATTCCTTGTGTGTCTATTCAGTATTTGACAGCTGCGATGTTTCGAAGAAGTAATTCAGCAACTCTTACCAGAGCGAGAAAACTTCTCGATTTCTGTCTGGGGATGGTTTGAAAAGTCAGTACAGGGTTGCTCAAAAGTAACCGTACACTTTTGTTTATGTGTCGTATTGTTGTTGTGTTTTTATTAGATTTGTGGTTCTCAAGGTAAAGAACATTAAGAATACAACTTTCTTTGATGTGAGGCTGTACAGTTTGTTATGCAGAGACCTGACACCATGTAGTTTAGTAGATAGATACTTTTCGAACAACACAGTGTAGTAAATAATTTCCAATATGTCACACCGTGTGGTTTGTTAGGTAAGTAGCCTGCGTTTGAGTCCATGTAATTTGGTAGGTACATATCTAAATCTATCCATTTATCTATCTATAAATATATTTATCTACCTATCTCTCTATCTATAGCTCTATAACCATTTGCAGGGCCTTGGCCGCTTTTCAGTTTCTCAATCCTATATAGAGTCAGTAGGACTCCTTGGACAGGAGATCAGCC
Source organism: Cryptotermes secundus (assembly GCF_002891405.2). Taxonomy (NCBI): domain Eukaryota; kingdom Metazoa; phylum Arthropoda; class Insecta; order Blattodea; family Kalotermitidae; genus Cryptotermes; species Cryptotermes secundus. Next base: position 366,507 of record NW_019739954.1, read on the forward strand.
CGTCGCAAGGCCGCTACTTTCACAGGACAACACAAAGAGAGAGTAAACGCATGTAGACATCCATGACCCGTGTGGGATTCAAACCCACGATCAAGTGTTCGAGAGGGCGAAGATCATTCATGCCTTAGACCTTGCGGCCACTCTGATCGGCATATATATAAATAAGTTTGAAGTAGTGTAGTTTGGTAGATAAGAGCCTTGTCTGTAATCTGCAGTTCGGTAGATACATGCCCGTATTTGACAGTGTGCAGGTTGGTATATGTATCCTGTATGTGGAACCGTAATCTTGGATATCTATATTTACTGAATGTAGCAAAAGAACGGAGAGAGCCCTCGTTTTCCAACGGGCAGTCAAGGCTTCAAATCTCAACCCAGACACCCAGCAACTTGACAGAGGTGTTTCGTAATTTTTATAAATACCCAAATCCATACCGTGACTGTTCCTGAGATCAGGGCAAAATCAGTTATTTTCACACCTTTCCAAACCATTATTCACTAATTATCCTACCTGGCGACGCTATGTGGTCTAAATGACTGAGAACTTCGTTGAATAAAGGATGAACAGAGCAGTATCTACACCAAAGATTCACACCATTCGACAGTACATGACGCCCTGTCAACCTGTGTGTCACTATCCGACGTTTCGAAATGACTGTTTCTGCTGCCACCGTACATTTTCACTGTAATCTGTCTATGGAGATGCCTTAAGCGAAATGAAATTCTGAATTTATGGAGATAATGATGATAATAATAAAACTTTTCCAAATGGGTTGCGTTCGAGTGCAGAGAGCTAAAAAAAAATATAAAATTTTCTGAAAACTATTCAAGATACAGTGACATTTTTGAACTGATACAAATTTTCGCTCCATAAATGTGACAAAGAACGTTCATCGGAGTAAATGTAGCGGGAAATCCGAATGTTCTTTATAGCAAATTTTACTTCTTTACAATTAATGGTTTAGGCGGATTCATGAATAGTTTGCTAGATGAAAGCTTCGACATATTAACGAAGTATTTTCGGGTATTTTACGACATTCCAAGACGGAATCGATAATGAAACTTTGTTCGTACAGGGTCTAGAAGAAAGAATGTCGTGATTTCAAACACCAACACCCGAGAAACGAAGATACATGTAAATATGTTAGTACTTGCAGCATTAACGGCAAACTCAAACAGTTTTACTGACACAAGTTGCGATCGCATCCCAACTGAAACTGAAGTACAACGCTTTTAATCACGTGTTTTGCTAGATCAGTACCATCAGTACGATCAGTACAAAGTCTACCGCACAGCAGAAAGAACAGAACGTGGTGTGGCAAGCAAAACCGGAATTTGGACGCGAGTATGCTGTGATAACAAGAACATTAGTGGTCAGTACCAGTAATTTAGAGAGGCTGTTAGCGTGGAAATATGATATTCTACTGGGCGGCCTAGGAGACCTGAAGCGAATGTGTATCGTGCTAGGCAGGCTTTCATACGGAGCCAGAACAAGTCGATCTCCCAAACACGTACGGAGTTACAGACGCAACAAACGAATGTCCACAGACTTCTTCGGAAGAGCCTGCGCCTGAAACTGCACAAAATACGGACAGTCCGCAAACTTACACCACGTGATAATCTGCTTAGAACGCGGCTCGCGGCACACAAGTGCCCACGAACTTTGGAAAATAAGATGTGATGTGAAGTGACCTTGAAGTGAGGTGAAGTTACCTTGTTTAAATGTACTCCTAGTTACTGTACTAATATATGTTTGCATTGCATGTAGCACTTTGTTTTGTCCTGTTTTAGATCTGCTGCTACCGGGCGAACACCTAATTGCAATAAATAATACAAAAATAAACTCCGTGGTTTGAGTCCGCAAGCGAACTATATCGACAAAGCGACCGCCGCTCCTCGGCGAAGTTAGTGCCAACTTAAGCGGATAGAACGTGTGGCGCGGTCAGCGCAACAGATCCCCACCGCCGTTAATTTCGGTTTTCTAGACCGGAGCCGCTATTTCTTTGAAATAGCTCCTCAATTATCTTCACGAGGCTGAGTGAATCCCGTTCAAGACCCACTACTCAGAAAACCTGGGAGCGCCGGAAATCGAACCCGAGACCTCTGGATTTGTAGCCAGGAAATTTTTAAGTCGTGTTTTCTTCACTGGTTGGGCAAACTTTCACATCTTTAAGCGTGCCAATCGGCATGATTGTGTAACTTAGGGCAGTGAGCCTCCTAGAGAAGATTTAAAACGAGAACGGGAAGTCCCATATCAAAGGTAAGCTGCGCTTTGAAGTATGAGATGATCATCGGCCGGTTTTTCTTTGATAAGAACATCATTACAAGCAATTTATTCTTAGACATCTTGGAAAATCATGGTATTCCCCCAAGTCAAAACCAACTCAACCTTATTCTTCAACTGGACGGTGCACCTGTTCATTTTTTTTTTCATATTGTCCGTGACCGTTTGAACGAAAATTTTCCAGGTCAATGGATAGGAAAGGGAAGAAGAATTGCGCCTTCCCCCCACAATCACCTGATCTTACGCCTTTTGCATTTTCTTTCGAGACTATGTGAAAGATACATGTATAGCTCGAGAGTGAATACGCCGGATAAACTCATAACATGGGTCACTACATCAATTGCAGAAGTATGAAGAACATGGTACAGCGCGTCTGGCAAGAGGTGGAATACAGGTGGGATGCTTGCAGAGCTACAGACTGTGCTCACTCTTAAGTGTTTCGCAACTAACAGCTTTTCCACTGTTTAAATCGATAAATAAATATTGAAAATAACACCTTCACATTTGTTTTCATTCCTGAGTTATAGCTGCCTCAAATTCCGACATTATTTTTGGTAGACCCATAAGTCATGGCGTACATGTTAAAATATTGTCACGTTTTGGATATGTCATGCGACAAATAACTCACGCTCTTACAGTTACACAATTTACAATTTCACAATTACTTCTCCTGCTTCCATTCACTCCGGCGAATGCTAGGCTGCAACTGACGTGTTACTTCTCTCTCACTGATAAATACTCCTGTTATGCAGCTTCCGCACTGACAACACAGAAAACAGTTACGTGATAGCTACCGCTGTTGAGTAACGTCGTGTTTACAGGCGTTGCTGGGGAACGCTACAGAAAGTTATTTATTGCTGCCTAGTAACCGTGATGTCCCCTGTTACGTCACAATGGAAAGTGCTATTACGTCACCGCGGGGGAAGGGGACGGAGTGTTGACCGGCCTGTTACCGTAGCAGCGGCAGTTGCTCCGATCCGGTTACATCACCGCTGGAGGGGGGGCTGTTTACCGAGCGTTGCGCCGTCCACGTCACACTATCTTTTATGTATTATAACTAGGGGTTTCACTTTACATATTCATGATACAATCATAATAGCCATCATTTAAGAAGCACAAGAAACAGTTTTCAGCCAACGAGCTCTTCTAAACATTTTTGTTTTCATTCGCGAAATGGCTGACAGAGAGGCTGTTGTTGTTTTCACCTACCGGCAAAATTTGTAACTACCTGCAACCAACGCGTATAGGGCACTATCTGAGTATTGTGCTACCATAATACGGGTATTGGTTACCATTTTCAAGATTTTATTATCTATATATAGAGAAAGCCTAGGTCGTTTATCCAGATAATCGGCCCAGGTCCGAGGCTTTGTGTTCATTTTCTTATTGTGATTATCTTTTAGAGAGAGGAGTTGTTAGCCCCACGCCTAACAACCAAGCTGGAGGACCACCCCTTGTCGGCTGTCCGCGACTGCATATTCAATTTTACCTGTGGTTCTGTATGGGTGTGAAACTTGGCCTCTGACATTAATGGAGGAACATAGACTGAGGGTATTTGAGAAGAGGACGCCGAGGAGAATATTTGGACCGAAGAGAGATGAAGTACAGGAGGTTGGAGAAAACTGCATAATGAGGAGCTTCATAGCTTGTACTCTTCTCCAAGTATAATTAGAATGATCATGTCAAGGAGGAGGTGGGCAGGGCATGTAGCACGAATGGGGGAGACGAGGAATGCGCATAGGATACTGGTGCGAAAGCCAGAAGGAAAGAGGCCATTGGGAAGACCAAGGCGCAGGTGGGTGGACAATATTAAAATGGATCTTAGGGAGATANTATAGAATGGGATGATATGGATTTGGTTGATCTGGCTCAGGATAGGGATCAGTAGAAGGCTCTTGTGTACACGGTAATGAAATTTCAGGTTCCATAAAACGCTGGGAAATTCTTGAGTAGCTGCAGAATTGGCGGCTCCTCAAAAAGAGCTCAGCTCCATGAGTAAGTAAGTATAGAGAGAACGCATTTCACCTCTAAGATAACATTTTTTTGGAAAATCGATAGTATAGATTTGAAGCATTATTTTTTTAAATATCCTTCAATTTGTATCATTGTGAACGACTGTCGGCCTGTCTATTTCTCTGCACATTACATCTCGAACTTTCCACCTAAATTTAATCATCCAGGGAGCAATATTTGGAACCTTTGTTTATCTACATTGACGAATTCTATTTCTTTTGTTACCGAAGTGGTTAAAAGCACAAAATGTTCATTCGTTAACAAAGGAAATTATTCAGCCCACACAGAGCTCACCGAAATTTCAATGGGAAATAGTTGAAGCTATCAAAATAAATTTTTGGGCACACTGTAAGCACTTTACTGCGATCCATTCATATATTATGTCCCTTTCATGAAAGCTTTGAAATCACGATTTCACTGAACATGCATTCTGTAAACTTGGAAAGTCCTGGAAATTTCCCTGCCTCAGCCTTTTACATTCAAAGACTAACAGGAACCCCACTGAAACTTCAATGGGAAATTGTTGGGAACAAATTTTATCAGATGTACCTAACTCCAGGAACTTGGAAATGTTCTGGAAAAATAACTACATATATACTAAGGCACTAAATTTGGCAGACCATTGTTATTCTGCTGTAATGCTATTTAGATGTACGCTACAGAACTTCATTTTTCAAATTTTGACACTGCGAACCTACTTATTATAAACAGTTCTATCTTCTCGGATATAACGCTGTGTAGTCTATTGAAAGTAAACCGACGTTTCGGAGGAACACGCTTTCACCTCTTTCATGTGGGTTTCTTGCTTGGCTTATTCTTCAATCCTGAATAGGAAGGTGACAGTTTTCTTTGAAACGCCTACTGATTTTCGACGAAATTCATGGTGTTATAACCGAGAAGGCAGAACTCTTCATCAATACCGCTGTGAGAACCTAAATTCTTACTACTCAGCATGCCGTTTAGTTCTGTCACAAGCGTGAACTAAGTAACCAGCTACATGGAAGAGCCCTTCTTGAGTAGCTTATAATCGCTCAGGCACCCGTAAATTCCTACCATTTTATGGAACCCACTTGGTTGATGCTGTTTAAGGAAATGATTGTTGTTTATTTTACCTCTTTTCAAGCTATTAGCCAATAATATGGCTAAGGTACCTGCGTCACAACCGCTATAGCCGAAGAGTTCGGCTTGCTCTTAATCCATTGGTGAAGTATTTTTGACAATAGATGGCATAAAATGCGAAATACATATGATGAGACAAACTTTCGTTTGGTCTACATCCGTGGTCGTTTTAAGATCATTTCAGGAAATGTTAATGGACTTTCTATGCAACGGCGCCCTCCAAAAGTAGCCTTGGCGCTTCAGATACGTAGTTCCACAACAGCCTAAAGGTTAGGAGTCACATAGATTCCAGAAATACACTGTGTGAACAGGATGAAAATTTGTGCTATTACAGCTGGCAGTAATATTTGTGTTTTAAAATTGAAATCCGTTCGTATGTAGAAGATTTTTCCGTTTCCTTCGACATTTGTGTTCCTAATTCTGATGTTAAAAATCTTATTTTTCAGGTTTACATTCCTTTCTATTGCTGTCTTGCCGATAGAGCAACTAATATGTCACACAACGGTGTTTTTCGCACCCCTGCACAACACCTGCATTTGTTAACAGCTTTTCCAGATAGCTGAAAACTGCGTCAGCCAGGGATCCAGTGACAACTGTGACACACGAGGAGTTCTGAGCTTAAATGTTTCAAATTTAAATAATGGAAATATACCTCGACAGCGAGAAAGCACATCGGCTGTTCTTTTTTAATTAATGAACATCGAAATATATTTTTAACTTTGGCCATTTGCATTAGGGGTCAGAGTACCTTCATCGCCAAAACTTACACCATGATTACCGTTCCTTTCTGTTGCTTAAAATATGACGCTATAAATATGTCTACCTCGGACTGTACAGTATCGGTTGATATGACGATTGATGAATAATTAATTCGAAAGGATTGGAAATAAAGCCATTTTAACCTAAATGAGGTACTATTCCGGCATTTGTCTGGAAGAACAGAAGAAAACCATAAAAAATTGCCAGATAACCGGTATTTCGGCAAGTATTCGAACCAAGCACCTTAGAAATACAAGTTCGGAGCTTTGCCGTTATAATACTCTTACTCAGTTACTCTCTGCGAAGGTTCCAGAAGCCTTGGTCGTTCTGTGGAAGTAGAGCCGGAGTCATTTATAACCTCGGCACTAGACGAAGGTTCATGTGCCGGCCGGCTTAACGCCGGATAAACGTTCCCCAGTACCGGCGTATTAGGAAAATGAATGGGCCCCAAACTCGTCGTTGAGAAAGCAAAATTCTCTGCCCGTCAGCAAATTAAACCCTAATTCTCCGATTGCTTTGCCCGTAACCCAGTCGTGATTCAGCTGCCCGCCTAGTTTAATAGGATTTGCTACCTTTCGCAGACAATGTATAAAGTCCCCCCTCATTGGTGTCTCCACCTTATCGTGGTGAGGGGGTTTGAGTATGCCAAGGACCCTGAGAGCTATACCAGCGGTAGCGTAGCTACTGGCAGGGCCTCCCTTGCTGGACAGGTCAAAGGGTAGGCATCAGACGAAGAGAGACACCAAAAACTGATGTCGGAAGCAGCGTCATCAGCAGCGACTTGAAGCACAGAGCAAATGATGCTCGAGATGGTTCAAGTTCGTATAGCAACAGGCGTGACCAGAGTGGTTTGAACGGCTGTTGTACTGCGATGTGGAAAGCAAATGGAAAAACTACCACATTATCACTTTTCCTGGATAGTCTCTTTCCAAAAACAGAAGATCGCAGTAAGTGGAGAAACTGTTTTGGAAGAGACTGTGGACCTGTCGTCTGACAGATTACTGATGATGATGATGATGTATAAAGTCAAGGACAGCAATGGGAACACTACTTATCCTACTTCTATATAACTTCTTTATTACAACCGTCACAACACAACAAATATCAAGATCAGTGCCTAGTTTCGGCTATCAGTAGCCATCATTAGGCAAATACACGGTTAACATATATACACCACTGAACTGTAGTACTAGTAAAATTGGATACAATCCTATTAATCACATAAAACGCTTGACCTAAAAAATACAATAAATCATATTATATAAAACAGAAGTTATATTACGTATACAATTTTAAATTGATGTTTTATATCATCGAATCAGTCATATGTTTTGTAATTTCGTTGCGTTCCGAAGGACAAATTGGAATATTCTATATTTTTTCCTTTTGTAATATAAGATTGTATAGGAGGCTCGTGATGTAGATGTAGTAAATTAATGTTAATTGTTTAGTCGGTGCCTCATCTTACAAAGTATTGTCCGTACTGTAGGAAATGTAAACATTTTTACGTCAAGTGTTTTATATGATTAATAGTATTGTATCAAATTTTACTAGTACCGCGGTTCAGCGGTGTACTCGTATATATGTTAATCATGTATTTGCCTGATGATGGCTATTAATAGCCGAAACATGCAGCAGAGCCGAAACTAGACACTGATCTTGATATTGTTGTGTTGTGACGGTTGTAATAAAGAGGTTGTATATTGTAACACAACAGGATGCATGAAATGAAAATTATCCTACTTCTGTACACATTAAATCATTTTTCAAACGTCCCAGTGGGTTGAAAATTAGATTCTGACGGAGTCTATCAACGATTCACACAAAGTGAAGACAAATGTGGACAGCGAAGTCTTAATATTTATTGTCTTATTCGTTCAATATACACTTTCTGACTACTCCACAACGATTTCAGCATCAGCCATCAGTGTATAAGTGCATGTGAATTTAATGTTTGTCTACTATTAAGGAGTAACGGGTTCGATTCCTGATGAGGTCATTGGATTTTTCGATTGACCTAATCCTCCTAGCCGCACTATGACCCTGGACTCGACTCAGGTTCTAACAGAAATGAATACCAGGAATCTTCCTGGCGGGGAAAAGGCGGCCGGCGCGTAAGGCTGACAACCTCACCGCCATCTATGAGCCCATTGTACAGACAACATGTGGCATCCTCAACGTCTCACAACCCTATGGGTTTCTACGGATTGTTAAACTGATAGTGTTACCTTCTTTTACTGTAAAGGAAAAATTAATTGTAGTTTAAATTGCTTTATTAAAACATTTTAAATTAGTTCAACTAAAATCAATCATCCAGGAATTACAGAAAAACGCTTTCCTTCCTCACATAAACTACAATTTATTTCCATATAAATAATTTGGAGACCACTGAGGATATAATGTTATTTGACCTGCGTTACCTTCTGGTGAACGCGCCTGGTTAATGCAAGCTGTACACTTTTACAGGCTTCTTATATGAAAGTTCATTGTATAAATATACCTCAGGCCTACATGTCATTAAAATCTATGGTCAACTTCTGCGGTAGATAACGTAATACTTACTTACTCATGGAGCTGAGCCCTTCTGGAGGAGTTGCCAATTCTGCAGCTACTCAAGAATTTCCCAGCATTTTATGGAACCCGAAGGTTCATTACCGTGTTCACAAGAGCCCTCCACTGGTCCCTATCCTGAACCAGATCAATCCAATCAATATCATCCCATCTTATCTCTCTAAGATCCATTCCAATATTGCCCACCAACCTACGCCTTGGTCTTCCCAGTGGTCTCTTTCCTTCTGGCTTTCCCACCAATNATATATTCTAATTTTTAGGTTTTTGGACAGCAGACGAGAGACAAAAGGTTCTGGACTGAATGGTAGCAAGCATTACCCGAGTTAAATCTCCTCTTAATTTCCTCCTGAATCAGGTTTTGATCTGTTATCATTGTTCCCAAATATCTGAACTGTGCCACATTTTCAAAACATCTGTTTCCTATCTTTATATCATGATTTTGCCCTGCATGTTGGTGATGAGACAGCAACATATACTTAGTTTTCTCAGTGTTTGCTTCTAGACCAACCTCTTTACCTGCGTCAATTAAAGTTTGTGTATTTTTATTTATGGTATCTATATTATCACCCAATAGATTCACATCATCGGCATAGGGCAAGAGCTGATGTGTCCTGTTTAATTTCAGTCCCACCTGGTTTCCCTGGTCCTTCCTAATGGCATATTCTAAAACAAAGTTGAAAAGGAGTGGCGATAAAGCATCTCCTTGTTGTAGACCATTCTGGATAGGAAATTTATCAGACAACGTAACAGAATTAACAAATAGTTCATGACGCTAACCAATATAGTAATTATCCATAATTATGTAAAGATATAAGGAAAATATTTCCATGTACTTAATTAAGCACCACGCCATAAGACGTATAGGGAGCGGAAGTACAGCTCCACGTATTCGTAACTTAGACACTAGGTAGAAGTGAGAGATCAGATTAACGCGTGGGGAATCCCTCCGGGAATTAGCCCCCAATGTCCATTGGATAGCTGGATGGATCCCAAAGCCGGGCTGGATGCTGTGGCGAAGATAAAAAACTCTTTCCTCTGCCGGCAATCGAACCGTAGGCTAGTCACTATACAAAATGCGCTGTCTCGACTCATTGATTTTTAACTTAATGTTAAGATTCCGTAAATGAACAGGAAAAGAATAACGAATAACGAGGTAAATAAAATAAGAAGGTTTTGCACGGAGACATGCGCTAAACTCACTTTTGTTCGCTTTGCTTGTCGCTTTCAGGATTTCAAAAGAAGCGTTGTGTCATTTCATTATACAGCGACAGGAGACATCTCCTGACGCAAAATGGCGCGCCTCTTTGTCATATGCAGCTGGCTAGTTTATTGAAACCGTGCGGAGATTCAACTAATGTATACATTTTGGTTTCTACGGCATCTACGGAATTTCAATTAAACTTGAGGGTGATTAAAACTCGCATCCGCTCATCGCTCCAGTACACAAGTGGCTAAAATTCAAGATACACTTCTGAGATCAAGTGAGCCCATCTCGTCGCTTTTTGTGATTTACTCTATATATTTACACAACATCAACTTGTTCACTTCTTCCTAGGAGCAACACTGGACTTCAATGTGTATAACAATGCTGTGCTCACTTATATCCAATTACTATACAGGGCTTAAATGTTTACAATAAAAATATAGTCACTTTTTCATAGTAAGAATATCAGATTTGAATGCTTACAACAAAGCTGCAGTCATTTATTTCTAGCCGCTATATGAGGTTTGGATGTTTATAACAATACTGCATGCTCACCACTCAGGGTTTGAATGTTTATAACAATACTGCATGCTCACCACTCAGGGTTTGAATGTTTACAACAGAACTATATTCGCTTAATTCTGATCAAATATACCGAGTTCTAATGTTTACAACAATGTGGTACTCAATTCTGGCCAATATATCGGATCTTAATGTTTACAGCAGTACTGAATTCGCTTAATTTTAACACTCTACTGGCCTAGAATGGTTACAATAATACTCTATTCATTGAGTTCCATAACCACACGAGGTTGAATTGTTAACAGTGATATGGTATTCACTCATTCCTGCTAACTATACTGGATTTAAATGTATAAGTGTAATTGAAGCTGTTGACTGAGTGGGTACTCAGAAACGATATCCTCGTCTTTCAGTTCTCTTTAATTTCTTTCAACCCAAGAAAGTACATAGGCGAGATCTGAACTGACGCATTTTTTGTACTAGCACTGACATTACTACCCATGAGAGTTCTTATATTTAATTTTGTGCTATGTATTCTTTATGGCACCTGGTATCTCAGGCAGCATAGCAACTAGTCTATTGGCTGGATTACCATGGATCTGAGATTCGATTTCCTACCGTGGCTAAGATTTTATCTTCTTTTCTCCTGTGTCTAGACCCGCTCTGGAGCCCACCCAGCCCTCTGTAAATCCAGCATCGGTGACTCCTTTCCTTTGTAAAGTGGCTGGTGTGTTTAGGTGACAGCTCACCTACATCTAATGCTGAAGTTTAAGATACACTTGAGATCTCCCTCCCTCCCCGCATGTTTTCATGCTGTAGTGCTTAACTAAGCAGAAGGACAGCTTTACTCTTTAATGTGTGAATTCATGTTCATTATATTCCACTAGTTGAAAAAGTAGTACAGCCTTCAAATGACTCCTAAGTACCTAGGTAATGGTAAAGCTATTCCTGTAACAAGACATGGAGGCCCAAAGGGTTGTGAGATGTTGAAGCTCCCACATTTTCCAGAAAATCAGCTCACAGATGGCAGTAAGCTTGTCAGCCTTATGTGCCAGCAGCCCTTTACCTCCAGGAAGATTCCTGGTACTCATTTCTCTTTGTGGCTGAGTCGACCCCAGCACCATAGGGTGGCTGGAAGGATTAGGTCGATTGAAAAAATCCAATAAACTCATCAGGAATCGAACGAGTGACCTTCCTGCTTGTAGCATCATGCCTTAACCAACTACACTACCACCCTAAGTACCTGGCATACACACAAACTTCCACATACAGCAAGCAATACAAATATGAAATATAGCATCTTCTTTTACTGCTTTCCTTCATTTTAAATAAATAAATATTGAGACTGAAAGTATGCATACCCAGCATAATTCGTTACAAGCATACCAAACTACATTCATATCTGAGGCTCTCATGGCAATGATTATCAAGATTGCAGTCTTCTTGAATATGACACTGCATAGTTCAATGGTGAGGTGTTAATATTTCAGAGGAACTTATTGCCTTTATCTTCAGTATAACTCTTCTAACCTGAAGATGGAGGCAGTTTCTTAATCCCAAATATTGGTGTTCATCTATAAAATAATATGGTACCACATCCCAGAAGCTACTAGTAGAAAAGGCACATTTAAAATTCAATGGAAAATCTCTTATAAACTTCTTGTAGTCCCTTCCTTGTTTTAACATTTATTTGTTTCCCATCCCTTTAATGCAACTTATATGTGAAAGTATACACATGCTGAGGTTATATGGCAATGAATGCCATCTGTCAAACACCGAGAGTAACCACGTCCTCTGCAACCGCATAACATACACACACAATCATAAACTGAATCCTAATAGACTACGTAAGTGGAAGTTACAGAAAAAATATTTCTTCCAGCACAAACATAATTTTCAAACATCAAACAAGACTATAAAATTATGCAGCATACACTAATCAGGTTAATTCTGAAGAAATAATTATAAATGCAATGACAAAGCCCATGATATTTATGTTACTCACAGGAGAAGAAGATGCAAAAATATGAGGAAGTGGAATGATATTCTTCGATTTTGGAAGGGGTTCATTTTAGGTAAACTGTATAATTAAAGCTCTGAAGAACTCTTACATTACAACAAAAAAACACATTCAGATGCAGTTATTCAGCTGGTTGCTACTTATACAGATGCAAAGAATTCAGAAACATGTACTGAACAAATAAATAAGTATAAATGTTTCTTGCATCCTGTTGTGTATTTAATTAATATTAGAGTCAATTTTACCGACCACACAACATATTTTTATTATTATTACACTACATGTTTCGACCTCAAGAGGTCATCCTCAGGTGTACGAACACGGCTGTATAATTACACGCAATGATATTTGTCTTTTCACTTATTCGATAAGTAGCCATCATGACAAGGACCGTACAGATCCAGCAACATCAGAGGACGCAGAAAAACAGCGAGACCTCCAAAAGGTGAAAAGTGCAATATAATAAAATTGAACTTTAATTCATTAACTTTTAAACCAATAATATAATTAAAACTAGTTAAAGTGAACTTGACGCAGTGATGTGCGTAAGTAGGAAGTGACTGTATAAGTGAAAGTGAAAGCACACTAGTGATCTGAATTGAAATTCGATTCGCAAATTTTAAATTTTAACTTTTGACATTTAGAATAATATTTTAACTTGTGTTTTGTGAAAGGAACTTGATATATTATTGAGCGTGGGCCTGAATAAGATACAGGATCGAATAAGTGAAAAGACAAATATCATTGCGTGTAATTATACAGCTGTGTTCGTACACCTGAGGATGACCTCTTGAGGTCGAAACATGTAGTGTAATAATAATAAAAATATGTTGTGTGGTCGGTAAAATTGACTCTAATATTAAATAAACAAGTATTAAGGTTTCACTATCCACCATTAATATACATATATTAAACTAGTATATACATATATACACGTAAACATTCAAGTCGTTTAACACGTGCTTCAAAGTGATACTATAACAGAGCACCTCATTATAAGAATAAAATAAATGAGATTTTGATGCAGATAAAGAAACAAGAATTCTGCTAATTTCTTCCATTTTAATTTTAATCTTTTGCTGAAATAATTTAAGCACTTTCCTCATAGATTAACCTACTGAAATCAAGAGAAAGAACGATTTCCACAGCACAAGCAAAAATATTTTTAAACACACTATCTTCTGGGATGTAATGTCATGCAGAGTGGCAATATCTCACCAATTATTCTGAGAAACACATTTCCTCCTCCTAAACGTCTGTGAACTACTATTGGAATACACAGCATCACAACTTAAAAGACAGTACATTTCACACTCACTGCTGTGAGAACCTCAACTGTAATAATAATATTTTAATTATTATGTTTTATATGTGTGTGTGTCTCTCTGTATATAATCCTATGAATTTAGGAGGGAGGAAGTTCCATTTGCTTAATGACACAGAGTTAAAGACTTTTGTTATCTCTGGGTGTGTTTGAGAGACAATTATTGGCTGTTTATTAGTCATCATGTGAGTTCACAAAACCATCACTGAGTGTCAAACATGCAAATTCAGAAATGTATGCATAGTATTCCTTCAAATTTTTCTTAAAAAAATGAGTTATGGTAGAAGTGTACTGAACAAAAAATTTCTCTACAATTGTTGCAAAATAGGTCTTTTGTTCCAGTAATGTTTTAGTCAATTATGTTTGAACTATGCTCTGAAATGAACACAATTAGTCCTCCAATGTGACTAATACTTTTTTTCAAATTTTTAATAAGAAACGGAATTTACTGACAAATTTTATTAAAACTCTTCGATACCAAAGTTCATGAAAATGTGTTCAGCATGTCTTAAATGGTTTCATGTGTACAGACAGGTGGACAGAGCGAATTTAATAGATGTTCAGTGGAGATGTGAACCTGAGTAAAGAACAACGGATGCTAGTACTGTATGCCAATTACAATTCTTAAAAAAAGACATGTACAGTCAGAGCTGCTTTAATGTAACAGTGGGCTGTGGATAAATTACAACTTTTCTTTCAACGTATGATGTTAAACAGAAAAGCTGCAATCTGATACCAGTACAATATTATAATAACAATAATGTAAAGGTTACAAATAGATGAATGAAAAATAATCTAATAATTTTCTTGGTTTAAAATAAACGAAAAAAACAACTCCGTGATTTTAATCTGCAAGCGAATTATACCAACCGACCGACCGACTGACCGCCGCTTGTCGTTGAAGTTAGTGCCAACTTTTGCGGATAGAGGGTGTCGCGTGGTCAGCACAATGAATCCCCACTGCTGTCAATTTCGGTTTTCTAGACCGGAGCCGCTATTTCCTTGAAATAGCTCCACAATTATTATCACGAGGCTAAGTGGACCCTGTTCCAGACCCACTACTTCCCCGAAAAGGTTCGGTAGCGCCTGGAATCGAACCCGGACCTCTGGATCTGTAACCAGGAACGCTGGCCGCTAGACCACAGAGGCGGTCTTCTTAGTTTAAAATAATTTTACAAAACATGCAAATTCAGATCCAAACCACAAGCCTGAATAGTGAAATGCACTAATTTTTAAGGGGGGAAGCGGGGAACTAACTACCTTTTTATGTGCTTTGTGCCTGCCAACGTCATATGTAAATCAGAATTTACACTTAATTGTAAAGTCATCAAGTTGCTGATGTTACATTTTGACCATGCAGTCCCTATTTCTACCACTTATTGATTCTGCTCCTGACATCTGAGAGTGGCACTGAACATCTGGCCAATCTGGCCTTCTGCATTCTAGTGACATCTAGCAATATTACTGCAAACTTACTGTAGCTTAAAATAAAGTATGCAATTATGAATGGGCAGGGGAAAGATAATATATATATATATGGTGTGCTTTTTGAGAAAGCAATATTTGAAACTTCTCAGTGGCTGCCACCAAATCAGATCAGTATATTAAATATTCGATATTAAAAATGACATAATTACCTTTAAATACTCTAATAGAATATTCAGTCATAATTTATTAAAAGTTAATATCTTAATTAGATTTTTTTACATGAAATAAACTATTATAGATTATTTTTTGGTCAGAATAACATCAGCATAATATAACCACATAATGTTATAACCCATGGAATTCTTTTAAAAAATGTGATGTTTCCAGATCACTGATTTCAGAATTGCACTAATAACTGCACATGAGATTGTGTTAAACTCTGTATCTATGTGCATGTGTGTGTGTGTGTGTGTGTGCATGCATGCACAGCTGCATTTGCATAGAAACACATTTTATATCTGTGAATGAATGTGATGTGTTCTTCAGGTAACTGGTGCACATTAGAGGCCACACATGTAACCTCTTTTTGTTAGGGAATTGGCTAGAATCTCAGATGACAAAATTGCTATTCTGCCTAAAGTATTATATATTTCTCTTGTTTCTCCTTGCATGACACAACTGCCTCCATGCACATGCTTCCATGTCACTATTTATGACTCTTCTTAAGTATAATTTTCTGCTACACTGTTTTCACTGCTGTATCCATGGGACATGTGGGACATGTTCAATTTATCATGGGTTGATATTATATGACAATTTAAGAGGCATTAACAACATATAACATTGTCAGGAAATCAAAACTTGGAAGACTGCAACCATGAATTTTATATCCACAAATTCTCTGGCCTAGCTGCAAGGTTGCAGCAATGCAGACAGACACAAGACATGTGTGACAATGAGTTGGACCAAACCTTTTACAACCCAAGCAGAGCTATCATTGGACTGGATGAGACATTAGGCAGAGGTAGGGATTTTAATATAAGGTCACACTACTATAATACGTGACCTGGTCTCCTTTGGGGTTGTGGGAGATATACAGTATTTTACAACTACAATTGACACTGTGCAACCTGCAGAAGCTGCACTTCCATTGTTCTAAGATGGCACCAATATTACTATTTCCTACTCAGTTGATGCTTCCTCATCTATTGACTGACCACGTGTTATTGGATACAATTTGCCAGACAAGTGGCAGCAACCATCCCGCAGACATGGAAACAACTGCCCAGAGAGGGGAAGTAGGAACCACAGGCTACAAAAAGCATTACAGAGAGATTCTAATTTTGTTCTAGGGCACCAAACAGCCAAAGGAGGCAACCAAAGGACAACAACCACATACAGAAAAAAGGGGCAACAGCATATTACAAGGGGAACCAGGAAGAATAAAAAAGAAAGACACTACTACAAGTGCCAGAGGAGAAACTTCCACAAAGATCCCTTGATCAGAGAACTATTTATTTTGTATGAAAGCAGGAGCAGTTGTTAGGAACTTTTGAGCATCATTATGCCGCAGTACATATCAGTGAATGAGGTGATGAAGCTGGTGACAATCACTTGAAACAGGAAAGGAGAGAAATGGTAGCATTCAATCCAATGTGGCTACAGCAAGTTATGGAATAAACCCAGGTGGTAAAGAGACACTCTACTCGTACTTCAAAGTAAACTCTAGTGTTGAGTAGCTATGGTGAACAGGAAGCTCACACAAGTTCATGACTTTGGTTTCTTTATCTACTTGTACTCCCTTAGTCTTTCTAGGCACCTTTGTCTTCCATCTTCAAGCTACTTATCCAGCCTGTTACATTCATATTTGTGTTCAGTGTGGCTTTCTTATACATTAGCCCATAATCATATTCCTCTAGCTTTGTCTTCAATTAAAATTATCTGGATTCTGATTACTTTTTGCTTACAATCTGCATTAAGAGGCTGTGATCTATTACCACCTTAAATTATCCGCCCATACAGGTATAGCCTGAAATATGTTTCTCCATACTCTTTTACTGGTAACTTATTTTCATTGGCACTGTACCTTCTTTCCACGTCGTTTAAGGTGCAGCCTGTGTATGCTACAGACGGTTTAGGGCAGCTCATGTATGTTATGCACAAATTCCTACCTATTTCTCACAGCGAGAATATCATTACTTGCAGCAGTGCTCCTGGTGAAGTCTATATACTCTAATACCTTCAGTAACACAAATTTACCTTTTGTTTCAGGATCTGTAAAACATACGCCTTGCTCTGTAGTTAGCATTTAGCATTTTACCACAGAAGCATATGCAATGAAGCTGCAACCTGACTGCATTTACGTTAGTGGTTCCCCAGCTGGGGAGCACGCCCCTTGAGGGTTGTGAGGGCTTCAGGGGGGAGAGGTTGGCAGCTGAAGCCATGAGTAAAATCTATACTTAATTTAAATTAGGTTTAAATACTAATTCTTTTATCTCCATTTAATTTTCTCTTCCATAAGAACCTGCTTGAAATATTAATACAGACTGGATTTTAATATCTGTTAGCGTATCCATTGAAAACTAAAAAACACCATGCAGCATATTGATTCTAAAATTTCTAATTTGTAGTCACAGTTTTAATATGTCACTATTCATAAAAAAATTATAGTTATATAAGCCTAAATGATTGCATTTACTTCAATAATAAGTTTGTGGGGAAGGGGAAATGATGGTTTGGTGAAAAATAAAAGGAGGGCATTATTTAGAATTTTATGGATCATGAATATAGACAAGTTGTAGATTGGTAATCAGATTCCTTGGACCCTTGGATACAGCGCTTGACGACACTTTACAATTAGCTGTCACACACACGCGCACGTGTGCACATACATGCACATGAACGCATGCACACTAATGCCCACAGTCACACCTTCACTGGCAGACTAAATTTGCCATGATCACAGACAATGGTAATGGTTGACTAACTAAAAAAGGAGGCTCATGAAAACGGTGAAGGCAGTTGTGACTGGTTGGTATAATCTTGCCTACTGCAGAATGAACTTCTCGGTGCCAGCACTGAAGATCTTAAAGGTCAGTGTGATGAGAGAAGGGCATTGTTCTAACTGGAGGGAACAAATCTCTTTCAGTATTCAATACCAAATAGGAGTTGAAATGGCTTCGCATTCCTTGTCATCAAGTACTGAAAAGAGCCAGGAGTTGCTGAGAACTCCAAGGAAAGCAACACCGAAAATATCACCAGTATGCTTCAAGATGCTGGATGCCCCCAGGCTTCAAAATGACTTCTGCCTCAGTCTTGTTGACTGGGCTATATATAATGCATTGAGTGTAGGATTGGGAAGCTGTGTATATTTCTGCTCTACCTGCACTAGTCAAGTAACAAGGTTGTGTGATTTATCTGGAGATGGCAACTCTGCGACCTTAGTCACATGGAATGAGCACGGAAATCTTGTAACAGTTGGAACACATAATGGCTATGTGCAAGTCTGGGATGTCAGTGTGAATGAATAAATTAATGAGACACAAGGACATTCAGCAAGAGTGGATGCCCTGGCTTGGAATGGTGATGTGTCACCAGGAAATTCTGATACTTATTTTACAACATGATATGAGAACGCCTAGTCCTGCTGTAGAAAGAAGAATATTAGGTCATCAGCAGGAGTTCAGTGACTCGAAATGATCTCCAGATAATCAGTACCCAGCTTCTGGGGCCAAAGAGAGTCACTTGTTAGTGTGGGACTTGGGTTCCCTTTCACCTGTTCAGAATTACACCGGACATTGGGCAGCAGAGAAAGCTAGTTAAAGGACTGCTGCAGTTAAATCGTTGTGAGCCTTTCTGTTAAAAACTGGTAGCTGAGTTTGGGGATAGTTCGGGAACACTGAGGAAAGGGAACATTTTCCCTTGGAAGCCGTAAACAAGCAACAGCAGCGAAGATGTGACTGTGGACACTAATGTACATCTGTGTGTAATATACAACTCTAAGTCCATTCACACACTGTATCAAAGGATCCAGTAAACTCTTCTATAGCAATGTGATGAAGTGACACAGATTCCTACATCTCCTTTGCTTCTTGCCTTTCTGAGACAACAGTAATGAAACTGATCAGAAGAACAAAAATTATGATAAACTGTGAAAAATATAAGATGTATCTGAAATTCTGAATAAGACATCTTTAAAATTGTACAACCATCTTAACAACTGGCAGGAGATGAGTTTACTTTTCTCTTCTGTGGAAGAGCAGTTGTTAAACAGTACATTTAAAAGAAATCACCAACACTTTGCCATAAAGATATCAAATTATGTGACTCCACTGACTACACAAATGACATGAAAGTATTCTTGGGGAAGGACAAACAGCATAAGGCACAAGACTTCACTGCTATGCATGCTTACAGTCAAAGAACTTACCATGAAAGCAGAAGGATGTGGTCACAAGTGGTATATGGTTACTTTCTTCTCTCTCCTGCCTGATTGAACACCCCGCTCAAGAAGAAAGGAAACTTCCATTAGTCTGTGAGACCAAGTAGGAAGGGCATGCCAGAGGACCTAGGACAGAAGGAAATAAAACTGAAACAGGATGATATTAAAATGTGAAATAGGGGTGACTTGAGTGTTGTAAAGGAACAAAAGAAACATGATGACTAATATTCACAACTGCTAACACAAGGTAACTTATGTCATGAAAAAGAGAACACTGTACAGCCACACAATGTGGAGGTTATAGTTGTCAAATGGGTTATATGAACAAGAGAGAGAGGATGGCCAATGGGTATTCAGCCACCACAGAAGCAACTGGACAGATCAGCATATTCTAAATGGTTAAATCGCACAAAGATAATTCTGACTTGTCCTAGTGAGCTTTATGCTGGGAAGTTCATGATGGACAACAGCCACATGTAAAGAGCCATCTCCTACACCTGCAAATGTCATCAGTAAAGTCACTAAACTAGGCTCTAACAGAGATAAACACTGTCGGTCTAATCGACTGAGATGCATGTAGGTTCTGCTCACAGAACAATGAGAAAAAGTGTAGCGTCTGAAATGTAAGGTAAGTTAATCGGTGGACAAAAAACGTTTCTTTGATCATCACACCAAGATATAGCTGTAAAACTGCTGCAAGTCCAACCTTTATATGCAAACCTGAAGCCTGCAACCTGAAATTTAAGTAAAAAGAACGGGAAATTCATTAACTAGACTTTTAGTATGTATTTTTGTAAAACATTAATGATATTGTCTAAAAAAGGAAACACACAATTATTTTATTTACATACAAACAGCGTTTATTTTGTAAGTTTATCATTCTTACTTTAGATAACATTAACGTTTTTCATACAGCCTACCACTAAAATTTAAATGCCCATAAAGAAATAATTCACAGGGCTGTTACTACTATGGCATTTAAATTCCTGTCATTAGAGGCTGAAACTTTAACAAAGTGATGGTCATACACATTTTGGTAGTGCTTGTTACAGATCCAACTCTTATGTATCTCGTACAACCCAAAAGGAGGACAGCTGTGTACTAGTCAGTTCTGATATAATAATCTTCCTTACTGCCTAAGAGCCTTGACCTGTATGATGACTGCCTTCTCTATAATGTATAGCCTACAAACTTCAGCCCAACTGACACTCAGATATATTGTCACATAACTGGCTACGTGGTACAGTCTTTAAGTTCGTGGACTGTTGTTTTATTGCATCATATTACAAGGTATTCACATACATTTACACAGATCCACATTGGTCCTTAAAATAGTTGCCGTTGGCCACCATGCAAGTCTGCAAATGATCATATAGCTGCCAAAAACATTGCTGAAGCTTATTGGCAGGAAATACGGCATCTCTTGCGGCATTGATGATCTCCCCGGACAACTGAAATCTATGACCACGTAGCTTTGCTTTCAAGCGGTGAAAGAGAAAGAAATTGCACGGTGCGAGATCAGGTGAGTACGGAGGGTGTGGCAAAATGGTGACCTGTTGCCTTGCCATTTGCTCTTGGGTAAGAACAGAGCGACGTGCAGGGGCGTTGTTGTATAGCAACAACCAATTCTTCATAAGCCAAACGTTTCACTAGGGGTTTTGCCTAGTTTTTGGCAGAACTTGATGTTTGTCCATTGTTCAAACTGCCACATTTTCGATTTCCACCACTTGCATTTAACTACAGTTCACAATAGAGGCAGTAGTTCTGCCTACACTGTTTGCACACAACTGCCTCTTGCTGTGGTGAGAGATGAACTGACAGGGCATCATATCATGCCTCAACCTCTCCGCTGTAGTGCACTGTAACGACACTTTGTGGCCAGTCCACGAACTTATCGACTATGGTAGTATAAACGTCTTTTGAATTGATGATCAGATTTATTGGACTCTTTGATACAGCATGTGACTACATTTTATATGTCCCCATTACACCAAAACTAGTGTCCACAGTCACGTCTTCACTGCCGTTTCTTGCTAGCAGCTTCCAACGGCAGACATTCTCCTTCCCCTTGGTTCCTGAACTATCCACAGGCTCAGCTACAAGCTCTCACAGCAACATCTCACAATGACTAAACACCAGAAGTCTTCTAACTAATTCACTAACTAACTCACTATCTCACTCACTCCTAACTGACTGATTCTCTTCACTTGTCCTGCTTATAACATCTTGGCATGGAAAACACCATTCCTATTACAGTAAAATTGATGCATTCTTTTCTGTTTGCAGAGCTGTTACCTAGCAACGGCTGTTGTATAGTTACTTATTTTGCTGTTGTTACCTAGCAACAGGTCTACATGCCACAATGTCTTGTGATGTTGCCTTGCTATAGCTCACACCTAAACTGACAAAAGAATGGAAATGAAGTTCAGGCTTCACTTTTCTAAGCATAAGTCACCTTAAAATGCTATACCCCATTAACAAACATTCAATATCACATATAAAATCAGACCTTAATGAATTGAATGTGTCTCATGGATATAAGAGCATTTATAAAACAGCTTTCCATTCGTCCACCCACTGTCTCACTTTCCTATGCCCCACTTCAGAGGTCTGCTTCTAGCTGCCTTGGGGAATGTTGTTGCAATGGAAAACCACCACTTAATGAGCTAAAATAACATCAGCATTCCAAGAACTCTGAGATATTCTTTTTCATAACTGTACACTTGTTGATAAACATTTCTGTCTCCCTTGACCATCAAACATGCAAAGCTTTTTGGATTTAGAAAGAAAGCAGTTTCTTCTGTAGTGTAAACATAACAGAGGCCATCAGTAGTAAACTTTGAAAGTTGTTGTCCATGAGATACTGGTAGATTTCTTTGAACAACTTCATTAGAAAGATTTGAGGCTTTCAAGGCGGTGACTATGAAGATAGCAGTCTTCTGGGATTTGGCACCGTGTACGAAGGGGAACCCAAAAATAACCGGAAACGACCTGTTGCGCGCGCATGCTTTGTAGTTACAAGTTTTGCTGCTAAGTGGTGTTAGCTGGGGGTCTCCTGCGACTGTTAGTGAGCTGGCGTCAGTCTGAGTTAAGTGGTTTGTCTGTGGTGCTCTGTTGTGTGCGTTCCTGTTTCAACCCTTTGGCGATTAGTGAGATGGCCGACCAGAAGGAACAAAGAGTGTGCGTGAAATTCTGGATCGTTCTGCACTTCACTCTTCAAGTCGCGGCAAACATTCACGCGGTTTTCTCTTTGGTCGTCTCCGAGCAAGCGAGGAACAAAATTTGCAGACACCCGTCTCATGTGCAAACCTTCGGTTAAAATTCGCTTGACCGTGCTCCATGAGATGTTCGTTTCCTCAGAAAGTTGGTCAATGGTCTTTCGACGATCTTCATCATTTGCACATTTGATTTTGTTTGATTTGTTCCTTCTGGTCGACCATCTCACTNAGTGCCTCCTCTATTACATTATCTCTGCTAAAAGTTGAGTTCTGAGCAATTATTTCACTCGCTGATGGATTATGTTTGGGGAAAGATTTGTACTATTTCTGACCATGATGTCCATCAGCAAAAAAGTTTCTATATTGCAATTCTGTCACCATATCTTGGAAACTGTCTATGATTCCAACATAATGATAGGAAACTCAGCTTTGCAACTGTAAGAACCCACTAGACAACAAACTTTTAACAGTTTGTTGAGGTTCCACATGGCATTCTCTTGGTGATATTCGTTTGAATTTGTATATCACTGTGCTTTTAGGTACTTTATTCTCTTACGATGCAGTGGAAAATGGGCAATCCTGACAAACATCTCTGCATGTCTCTTCCATCTGTTCAAAAGTGTAATTAAAAATTTGGTCTTTCAGTCCTGTGATGATTCTTACTGTGGGGTTTTGGGTCTGTGTCGTTACTTCAATGACAACCCACTTTTTCAGAACAGTTTGTAGGTCCTGAAAAGGACCGTGGTTGCTGAGATGCTTGGCCGGAAAGTAGCGCGACGCACCCCGGTAGGAAGGGATATTGGTTGCGGTGTGGACTGGCCGCAGTGCGGCCATTGCTTGATCACAGTGCAGCAGATTGTGGTGGTTGCTTGATCGCAGCGTGGCAGCTGCTGGTGAAAGTCTGGTCATCGAGCGCAGTCGCTGGAGCAGAGAGGCAGTAGCTACGCCAGTTGCCCAGTGTGTTGGGCATGACTACCAGCGAATCGAGGCGGCCTAGTTGCCCAGTGAGTTGGGTGCGACCGCCGGACAGCCGTGGCAGTCATGCCTGGCACAGCGAAGCGTCGATGCCTCTGAAGACCGAGCGCTGGCAACGAAGTGTGCTGATTGCTTGTAGTCTGCTTGAAGACTGCTGATGAACTGATCAAGAACTGATGTTTCGGAGCTGGAGCTGCTCCTTTTTATGCACTGCTCAGTGGGCGGAGCGAAACTTGAATTTGAGGGGCAACAATTTGCAGAGCGCTGATTGGCTAGCGAAAATGAGGAGCAGAAATTTGCAGTGTGTGCTGGTATAAATATGAATGAGACGTCCGGCAACATGATATTCACTAAGGAGTGAGTGTTGTCTAAAAGACCAGTGGAAACAGCGTGCTATGTGGGATGTCCCCACATTACAAAAGAAAAATTTACTTACACCAGTAGCAGACACCTACAATTGCACTGTTGCTTGACAGTGTCAAGTGACTGAAACAATACAAAATGTATCTTCCACTAATAATGAAGTTCTCACAGTTATAAAGTACCATGTGTACAGTATTTGAAGTGAGGCATCATCCATTTAATTTTGAATATGACAGTGTCCGATATTCCCAATCTGAATATTACATAACCTCTTAATATTTAAACTAGCATATAATAATATAACCGTCTTCTAAAAATAATGATCCTCATATACCCACTGAACTTTTAACATATACGTTCTAATTGAATGATACCAAACCTTAACTCTTTACTGATATCAGTAAGAAACAATCACAATATCATACATCCACAAACATGTGCCACCCTGGTAAGTGAAAAATGTTCACAAAGGAATGTATATGGATCACTAAGAGGTTGGACCGAAAAATAATCTTGTTCTAAAAGTAATTTTCTAAATATACTGAAAAACATAATAATTAACTTTCATATTACAACTGTCAACTACTGGCACAGTGCAACCACTGGTAGTTGCCTTACTGTTGTCCTGCATGACAGAAGAGATATAAACGTAGTTTCTTACTATCTACACAGAGCAGGGTCCTGCTTCAGAAGTTAACAGTTGCTCAGCTTGTCAAGTATTTCTCTGCCTTCATAGAATCTGAGGTCCATTACCATGTTCACAAGAGCCCACCACTGAGCCCTATTCTGAGCTAGATGACTCCAGTTCACATTCTAATTATTTATGTCCACTTTGATATTACTCTCCCATCTGCAAATAGGTCTCCAAAATTATCGTTTCTATCACATTTTAAGGCACATATAAAATGGCAAAACCATTTATATTGCAGAAAATCAATGTTTCTAAGGGATACATCTCAGATAGGATTAACGGGATATAACCATAAATATTGTACTAAAAACAAAAAGAACTTTGGAAACATTTTAAAGAGGTAACTAAAACCACTGATCTTAACACAGCATATATATAATTTAAAATAACTGCCAACTGTTCAGCAAGTACAGAATCAAGCAAAAATTATCTATATATAAAAAAAATTCTAAACATTTATTCATCTGTTTCTAAAACTGACTGCATAAAAGCTATACACATATTTTACAAGACCTGGACGTATGTCTGCAACTACAAACTCAGTTATAACCTCATTCAATGGACCAGAGAACTTATGTTGTTATAAACGATTGCTGTACTAACTGATCAAGGGATTAAAAGAGACTTCGGAAAGAAATACATAGGATCATTTTGTATAGCATTTAAATTCGCTTTAGATGTAAAATAGATCTTACAATGTATATAAAATTGATAACTAAACATATGCACATATTTCTTGAAGCCCATTTTTTACTGACATTGCATTTTCCATATATCTTCTGAGATTATTGCAAAGTTAGAGCACTCTAGGTCATTCGGTATTGTGTAAAAAAGGTCGTTCAACAGGGGGTAGGTGAAAGTCCCGTTAAATGCTTGGCTATCCATGTGAAGAAGTGGTGTAAAAACAGAGTGCCAGGTGTGATTACATAGGAACTTCTTATTCCACATACTTATTTCCTAGGAGCTAAGGAAAAGCACGCGTTTTATGGAGATTTCATTATTACCACTCAATATTAGGCTCCACATCCAAGGTGCTGCTACAACTGAGATCGCTATAACCAAGGTCGGCTGTATTTGTAATAAGACCAGTTTTTCTTTTTAATACACAACCACCATTGCCTTTCTCGTATAAACCGCTACTCCTACATTAGCAGCCAATAAGGAGTGATCATAACTTCAACCAATAGACGTGAGATATGCCTTACAAGCTAGACAACTTGTTGGCGCAGGATGCAGACTTATATACTTATGTAAGTAATTCATGACTAAACAGAATAGAGGGAAAACTATTTTCTCTTGGTCTAGATCGTCTAGATTCATTAACTGAGATGACTGACATTATCAACAAACGTCAACAAATGTAGTGACCCTCCCCCGACCTAATCAAATCACAAGGTTATTTCCAAGGCGTTGGCTATTCTGATCAAATGTAATTGACCCGTAAGTGCTAGGATGGAAGGGTGTTAGTTAATTTTCTTAATCTAACATATTGTGAAGTATTTGTTTAATTCGATGAAATTCTCAGTGATGTCTTGGTTGTTCTATTCTGAAATATTTATTGCAATGTAGGTTAGTACCACCAACGCGAAAGAGAGCCAATTTCAGAAGGAAGGGATATATCTTTTTCTGGATAGGGGCTATACATGAAGCAGACACCTAGTTCACTTTAATATGCTGAAAATGCATCGTAATTTGTATATTATTACTCAGTGTGAGGTACCTTCAAATTTTCACAAATGACAACCAACCTTCCTTTAAGTGCTATCTGAATGACTTATTCATGTCCATTTTCAGAACTTCATTTTGGCAGTCGCTCTCACTGTAAACTAAAAAATCATACGTGAATATTCTAAGGCATTTTCCTCTCTCTCTCTGTCCCTGAAGTTTATTTTACAGACCATCAAAACATGATTCTTTAAACATGCGCAAATAAAGTAACGGACACACTCTTAAGTTTTTCGTATGTAAAATCCAAAGTGCGGCCAGAGAGGAAATATGGGTCCACTTCTTTCATGATGATTGAAATATATTTTCCTATAGCAGATTTAATGCGGCCTCATCACCTTTCAGTAAACTTGCTACTTTCCTAGTACTCGAATGTCTTAACTCTGTTACATTGTTATGTTTATTGAAATGTCACATACAGCAGCAGTGAAACAAAACACATTTGATGCCAATATAAAGTTGCGCCTGCCTATATTAAAGAAGATCTAGGAAAAGTTCGAAGACATTCAGGATGGCTTAGAGTCCCTCAAAGATGATCCACCCAAGCATGATGAATATAGGTCAGAGTTTGAAAATCTCTTCTATGAGGTAAATGTTGCAATGACACCTCATAGAGGAAAATTACACTAGGGTACTACAAGGTCAAGAACGAGGAAGTCTTGAGGGGTCAGTGCATTCAAATAATTCAAGCAATCATCCTTCACACATTAAATTAGCACATATTAAATTGCCAACATTTAATAGCATGTAAGAACACAGGATAAGTTTCAGTGATATGTTTAAGACGACGGTTCTGACAATGAAACATTGACAGACATTCAGAAATTTCACTATCTGAAGTCAAGTCTCACTGGGGAGGCAGAAGAGCTTGTAAGCAGCTTAGCAGTGACTAGCTCAAATTATACAACAGCATGGCAGAGGTTGATAGAAAGATATGGTAACAAAAGATTAATAGCCACATGTCATATAAGTCACATTCTGGAATTAAAACAAATGAACAAGGAATCAGTAAATGAGCTTGCAGAGTTAGCTAACTCCTCGTCAATTAGTATCAATGCACTAAAGCTTTAAAGATTGATGCGCCTTTGAGTGATGTTATTACCTCACAAGTAGTGCCCCAAAAGTTAGAGCCCACCAGTCAGAAGGCATGGGAACTTAAATGATACACCATTCTCTCTTCTTAGCGAGCTCATTTCATTTCTTGAAAATAGAAGACCGGTGCTACAAACACTAGATCCACCTAAGGCAGGGGGTCAGCTCATTAATAAGGCAACACAAGGGAAGGACGAAAGAAAGAGCAAAATATGTCACACCCTAGTATTTTTCAACAGTGACACTACATTGCCACATTTTATTCTGAGTTACAATCCTAATGCAAGCACACATGCACACACAAATTTTCCTTACTAGCTCAAACACTGTTATGACATTTTAGTTTCTTAAAATGAGAATGTACTGTGTCCTTACACCACTGGTTTTTTTATGTGTAAAATTCTGGTTTTATTTGGTTCAGCAGGAGACAGGATGTATGATCAACTTTCATTTTAAAAGTTACAACTGCATACTTAGCATGTAGTTCAACCAGGCACTACAGGAATGGGAGAAGCTGGCAAAAAATTGAAATGGCAGGATTGTGGCAAGAAATAGGAGAATGGAGACATTTTATACAACTGATTGGTATAAAATGAAAACAGCGCCAGTATGTATAAGAAGAAGAAAAAAGGTTTAACACACATTTTCCAGCCAACATATTTGTCTTCTGTGAAGAGATGGCATGTAGTTTGGCCTTCCTCCACAGTCCTTGTCTCTGCCTACCAAACTATACATGGTGTCACATCCAAGAAGAACGTGATGTTAATACTACTGTAATGAGAACCTCAAATTTCCTTTACAGGCTACTTATTCATTCACGTCAAAGGATCCATTACTAATTATCTTTGATAATTAGCACAAAAGATTAATTAAATCATACAAAGAATATTTCATTTATTTATTGAACCACTGAGGCTGTAAATACACCTTCTAAAATTTCTGTATAAAATACAAGATTCGCACAGTGGTGCATATGAACATTACAACAGGTGACTATCTACAAGGGATCTGGCTTAGCTCAGTCAGTTTAGTAACTACAGTGTGAGTGAATAACCTGAGATTCTCTGTTCAGTTCGCTATATAAACAGGGAATCATCTCCTTCCACAGGGTCCAGACGGACTCTGGGGCCCACTCATCCTCTGATCCATTGGATACCAGGAATTCTTTCTGTAGAAGTACAGTGACCAGTGCATGAAGTTGACAACTCACTACCATTTGGTGCCAAGGAGATATACCTCCTCTCCCTCATGTCTTTATGGCATAGTATTAAATAGCGCAGGGTCAAGCCTTTACCTTCTTCCTCTCTACCAGGCTAAATGACATCACATCCCAAAAGAACTTACTTTAATAATTTATGTTAGTAGTCTGCAAACAGAACATGCAGACGCATACACATTACCATACAATTACATGTTATTTTTGTGCACTAGCAACTAATTACAAAATTTCACAACATTTAATACTGTTAAAACGATAATTCTGTTTGGTTCTGCTAAATTCTTTGCATTTCAACATTCCCACACTGAGACATCTGATTGTGTATTTTACTTTGTCCCTCAGCTGTGCAGTTACCATGTAGACTGTTAGAACCAGTTAAGACCCAAGAAAGACTACGCTGGCAAGGACCAGCAGCACATAAAAAAGACAGACCTGTCCTCTCGTTAGAGAGGGCGCCACACAGAAATAAGACCGTAACTGTCAAACGGGGCTCGACACCAAGACTTACTGACTGACTGACTGACCATCAGTCACAATGCGACTTTGACTTTGACTTGACTTATGTTACAAGGGTCAGAGATCCATAACGATAATTAATTATTTTTTTAATTTGCTTAGTGGGGGGTGGAGTCCAACTTGATCCACTTGGCATGGCTGCCACTGATTGACCTATTGTACCTGCCCCAGGTGATTATGATGATGGAGAATTTGGTGGAATGAATATTGGCAGGGGAAACCGAAGTACTCGGAGAAAACCTGCCCCAGCGCCACTTTGTCCACCACAAATCCCACTTGACCAGACCCGGGATCGAACCCGGGCCGCCACGGTGGGAAGCCAGTGACTAACTGCTTGAGCTATGGCACGACCCTAACATATACTTAGTGTTCTTTGTGTTTACTTCTAGACCAACCTCCTTACTAGTGTCAATTAAAGTCTGTCTGTTTCTCTTTATGGTATCTATTTTAACACCCACCAGATTAACATCAGCACAGATCAGCAGCTGATGTGCCCAACTTGATTTCAGTCCTACCTGGTTTTCCTGGACCTTTCTAATGGCATTTCCAAAAGCAAAGTTGAAAATCAATGGCTATAAAGCATCTTGTTTTAGACCATTCTGGATAGGAAACTATCAGACACATATTCACTTATATGGACTTTACTATAGGTTTCATTTAAACATATTGCAAGTAGCCTAACTAGTTACATTGGTACCCCAAACTCTATGAGAATATTGTACAACACTTCCCTCCTAACTGAATCATAGGCTTTCCTGAAGTCTATGAATATCTGATGTGCTGTCTAATTGTACTGTCATTTCTTCTCCTGTATCTGAGGAATGCAATCAAATTTTGTACAATATTTATAGAATTTATTGAACACATGTTCTAGGTCCTCTCAGAAGCTGTCCATATCACCAACTCAACTTCTGTTGAGGCATGAACATGTAGAACAATGACATCACGTTAGATCCTTCTTAGTATTATGTAGGACATCCTATCATTAATAAACTCTAACCTCTTAACTGCTGATATGAGTCTTTTAACAAGTATTTCATCACTATCGCTGCAAAAATTAGAAATACTCATAAGCATGTTAATAATAATGATGTGGACAATCATATTCATTTCATCAGTCAAGCATTTGACAACCCTTTCCCTAATATTGAATGTAAATGTACTACAATAAAAGAAATAGAACAAATTATAAAATCTCTTAAAACAAAAAACTCGTATGGTTATGATGAAATATCTACAAAAATTTTGAAACTAAGTGCCCCTTTCATATGTTCTCCACTAAATTATTCATTCATTCATCAGTAATCTGTCAGACGACAGGTCCACAGTCTCCCCCAAAACAGTTCGTCCACTTAATGCGATCTTCTGTTTTTGGAAAGAGACTATCCAGGAAAAGTGATAATGTGGTAGTTTTTCCATTTGCTTTCCACATCGCAGTACAACAGCCGTTCAAACCACTCTGGTCACGCCTGTTGCTATAAGAACTTGAACCATCTCGAGCATCATTTGCTCTGTGCTTCAAGTCGCTGTTGATGACGCTGCTTCCGGCATCAGCAGCATCAGCTGCATCCGGCCACTAAATTATATATGCAATAAAATGCTATTTCAGGGTGTATTCCTGGATAGATTAAAATATGCAATCATAAAACCACTACATAAAAATGGTGACAGATGTGATATGTCTAATTATAGACCTGTATCACTCTTAACATCATTCTCTAAGATATTTGAAATGG
This sequence comes from Cryptotermes secundus, assembly GCF_002891405.2. NCBI lineage: Eukaryota > Metazoa > Arthropoda > Insecta > Blattodea > Kalotermitidae > Cryptotermes > Cryptotermes secundus. The sequence continues at coordinate 397,724 of NW_019739954.1, forward strand.
TTATGTAGACAAGGATTCTAATACATCTTACTAAATATAACATACTAAGTAAGGAACAATATGGCTTCAGAACAGGATTGAAGACAGATGATGCAATCTATAAAGTAACAACTGAGATTTTAAATTCGATGAACAGCAAATTATTAGTGGGAAGGATTTTCTGTGACTTGGAGAAAGCATTTGCTTGTGTTGATCATGGAATTTTATTATCTAAATTGAAATTTTATGGAATTAATGTCAGGAATCTTGCACTGTATCAATCTTACCTGGATAATAGATATCTAAGAACGTTGATTCGTAATGACAGTGACAACAAAGTTTCAAGTTGGAACAAAACTAATCATGGAGTCCCACAGGGGAGTGTTCTGGGACCTCTACTTTTTCTTATTTATACAAACGACTTACTAAAATAATAAACAAAACTTCACTACCTGTACTTTTTGCCGATGATACTAGTATTTTATTTGCTCAGCCTAATCTAACAGATTTAAATAATAACATTCACAGCATTTTTGAAACTTTAAATAAATGGTTCAGAGCGAATCAATTAGCTTTAAACTTTAACAAGACACATTATATTCACTTTGTAACTAAGAAAAATATATCTTCCAATTTAATAATATGTTATAACAATAATTTTGTAACCAGTACTTCCTGTACAAAATTCTTAGGGATGATAATGAATGAAACTTTGTCTTTCCCCCCCCCCTGTGGCGCTACAGCCTCAATTTGCAGAGAAGTTACAACCAACACAGCTGAAGGAATGAGTCAGTTTAGTTCTGCAAGGGAGGCTGAAAAGAGGAGGTGTTATAGTTCAGTTGACAGTAAAGTTGTGGGATATTCGCCGGGCAGTAACGACTTGAGCATAAAAGCTGAAAAATTCCGGCTTTTGAGAGCTGTTACCAAGCAGCGACGAGTGAAAACACTGTAGAATGGAGAAGACTTGGCCTGTAGTGATTTGTAAATTGTGCGGTAGAAATCAGCGATAGTGTTATAGCAATCTGTAGTTCCAAGTCGTGTGTGTGTGTGTATAAGTGGTCAGTGGTCACCAATCCGAACCCCTTCTACACACACCCCCCAGATACATGTAACAATACATTCGTAGCTACTGTCCATATCTGGAGGCCGCAACCTCATAACGTGCCATGCCACCGCGACAGGGGACCATCTTAACACGGACTCTGTACTTAAGGAAAACATTCTTCCCAAACGGAAAGCGCCTCCCCCCCCCCTCAAAAAAAAAAGTTGTAAATAGTATTGTGACATGACGCCTGAAAGCCGGAATAGTGGAGCCAGAGTCAGACTTCCGTTGATGAGCAAATGACTAAGTAAACACTAGTTTTCGTTGCAACGGCTAGCTAAAACATGTTTCCGTGATAATGAATATGTTTCTATAAATCAAAGCGTTGTCCTGAGATTGTCACACGTTTTCGTGGCGACGGAGGAAACAGAGAATAACAGAGGACTTGGAGGTCTATATTCGGTCCGCATGAAGTTAGTTCAGTCCCAGATTCAGAGATCCAGATCGAGAATTCGAGAGACTAGAGACACTTCACGATTCAAACAACAGTTGAGAGATTCGTTATCAAGGAGTTCAATGTGTGAACTGTTATACTCAACTGTAATTGTCCAACAAATCCAAACATCAAATCTAGAACGCACATTTATTAGATATGCTACCCCTCATACAAGGAGCCGGGAGAGCGCAGTCGGTATAGCGACTAGCTACGGGCTGGACGACCGAGTGGTCGGAGTTCGAGACCTGGTAGAATCAAGAATTTGTTCTTCACGTCGTACAGACCGGCTCTGGGGTTCACCCAATCTCCTATCCAATAGGTATCGTGAGCTTTCTCCCCGGAAGTAAAGCGGCCGGGCCGTCAAGCTGACCACTCACCTCCAGCTAGTGCCGAGGTCTAGAAAATGTGGACCTATACTATATCTACTTCCCCATATGCCTTCATGGCGTAGTGCTTAATTAGTTAAGAACTGGAACAACTTTACCTTTTTTACCCATTATACATGAGAGTATGTTCCTCTCAAATGCTGATAGCCACCATCCAGATTACATGGTGTCATAACCCAGAAAACCACAAACACGTTACTTCAGGTAATTTTACGTAAAGCCTTACAAGCCCAGCGTGGACTGTACGCTCTATAAGCATCATTGAAAAATACTCGTAAAATCGTAATTTTCTGAGGTATAATTAAAGCTCTTCGCCTGAGACACTACATGAACTGATCGTTAATGATTCATTTCGAGAATTTCAATGCCCTCCACCGACCGGAGGTTCAGTGAACCTGCCTATTTATAGAAACGCACAGCAACAGTCGATATCAGTTTGTCTTTGTGTCCGTAAAGTGAAAACATGCAACGGCTCAGCGAGAATTTTGGCACGGTTTAGCGTACCACTGATTTAATTGGAGCTGTTTCCACATAGCCACAAAACTGGTTAATAATTCATGTTCGTAAAAAACAAGCATATCGGCAAACATGTTTTTAGAAAATAAAAAGCGCTGGAGAATATTCGTAAATGGGGTACTGGGTTCCAATTCCACCACTAGCTCCTGGTTTATAACTGTTTTACTTGTGACTGTACACGTCTTCAAATAGACATTTCCTTCACAAGGCATGCCACTTTAGAATTCAATTTGAGAAGGAATAGGCAGAAAATCTAATCCGTGAATGTAGACAGCTATCATGGCATTCAATAAAAGTTTAGGGGAGTTATGCGGAGGGTGGCGGTTCAGGTCTGTATTTTACAGTTGTGAGGGAAATGGGGTAAGGAGTAGCCCATCATCACTTCAAGATTATTTGTTTTCTAAAATCCTGTTTAAAAATCTATTATAGGAAAAATATTTAAGCGTATAGATCCGTTACTATGCAAGGTACAGGTAAGATAAGCAAATATATATCAGAGCTGTTTCTAGGCAACGACTCGGTAAACACGTTCCTGCAGCAACGAATCACATGCACTTGAGGTAATGTTGGAAACGGGGGTACCGGGGCCGTTCTGACAACGGTCCGAAACCCCTGATGAGGAAACAACAGCGCTAGAGCAATGTTCCGAATTTTTTTCTTTATGATTTTGCCGATAAACAACCTCTACATAAATTTTCTGATCTGAAGCTCGTTTCGACCTCTGTCGAAAAGGTTCTCTTCAGGGAGGAGTTTGTGACTCCGTTAGGCAGAGTCCCGGCTTCCTCCTACGAGCTTCAGACCCGCAGTATTTGTCAGAACTTTACATTCTGTTTTTGTACAATGTCATTTTAGAAATGTTTCCCGGATTCCTTCTCCGGTCAAGGTCTCCCAGTCAGGGGCTCGGAGTGCGTCTCCCTTCTCACGAACCAGCCACTTCAACTTCTGGAGAGACATTTCCGACGGATACAGGATGTGGTGTCTTGTCTCCGATGCAGAGGAAGGAGCCGCGTTTCCCGCTGGAATCTTACTCCTTGTCCCCTTTTCCTCAAGGATTCTCCATTACTTCTCGAGAAGTGGGGCGGCCTTGAGTTTCCCGCAGACGATGGTCAGGTGTCGCTTCGGGGAGGGCTGCTCAGGAGAGGATGTTTCCAACTACTGTTGAGAGAGCGGTGTTTTATGCTCGGTCAGTCCAAAGGGTTATGAGGACGACAACTTAAGCAAGAAGAGTTCATTGGCCCGGGTGGAGGCGGGCTCTAATACCTCCACTGTAACTGTGCAAGTCGTAGGAGACGACGAAAAGAGAACCCAGTGCCTGAGGATAAAACCGGGCCCTCTGTTGCTGGGGGATATAAATACGGAGACCTGGCCCTCCAGGTTGGGGAAATCTCGAATCTGAGACAGTAAAATACGGTCATGAGTCTCACAGGACTCGGTCCCGAGAATGACTGCGCTGGCCAGGAGCAGCAGAAATTGTAATCGTCAGGTCCATCATCTATTCAGGTAGGATGTTGCATAAGGACTATGACCGCAAGGGTTCAGTTTGAAAAAAAAAATATCGCTGTTCGTAATTCTCAAGGGGCTTGACGCCAAGATGAACTGATTTGCGGTAAACCGCCAGTCGTAAAGTAACTCTGACTCTGAAGAAGAGTTCAGTTGGAAGGGAGCTAGTGTTCAGAGAGGAATTGAGCACGGAAGCAGAGGAATATCCATGGTTAGAAGCCGTCACCAGGAAACGTCTATTGAAGTCATTGAATGCTGGAAAGAACTTGGAGTGTGCTGTAGTCATTTGTAAAGTGTTGTAAACAGAGATAGGGTTATAGTCATTGTAGTTAAGACCCGTTAAGTACTCAATAAATCCAATTATCCAAAACCCCATCTATATTCACACACACATACTATGTGCCAGTATGTTTACGAGCAAGTCACTGCTAGGAAAGGGTCAATAAATACTAAGAACCATTCAATAATTCGGTGCCAAGTTTCGTAATTCTTAAAGTTCGCAGTGGGTTAGAACAGTGCATAATCAATATTACGCAGGCAGGGCTCACAAATCCCTCTTAAGATTAACCTACTCAGATTTGTGACATATCGTGCCTTACGTCTTGGGACGATATTCTAAACGCGCTCTTTTTTTGCAGATATCTACGGGGAAATGTTATTGTTAGTGCTTAAATCACATCTAATTTCGTGGCGAATTTAATGTACCTGATTGTCAAATCTGTATTCTCTTCACCAGTAAAACATAATTATGATTATTTGTCGATTTACTCATTTTTAATCTGCTGCTATTAATTGATACATTTTCGGGAAAACATTGATGAATGCAAATTTTTAAATTCGTCTCTATTTTTAAATGCATGCGCAACGAAAAGCCGCGAAAAATGCCTATTAGTTTCGTCAAACCTACCCTTTCGTCTGTTGTTATATACACGGCTTATGTGACAAAGTCTTCTAGTCGAGTCAGATTCTATAACTCAAATTCTGATTGGTATATATGACATAGGGCAGATCACAGTTGCCGCGAGGTCTAAGGCATGAAATGACTTCGCTCGCTCGAACACTGAGACCATGGGTTCGAATGCCATTCAAGGCATTAATATCTGTTTATTCTGTGTTTGTGATAGGTGGCGGCCTTGCAACGGGCTGATCCCCAATCCAAGGAATCCTACAGACTGTATAAAATTAAGAAATTGAAGTGAAACGAAACGCTTCACAGATGCCCTACGCTCTAAGTGGGAGCATCAGGAATAGAAGAGGTAGAAAAACCGGAAGAAGAATATGATTTAGGCCGGGGCGAGCAAATTTGGGTGGTTTTTGCAGTGACTTCCGTCCATCTGGTTGTTTGCCCTCCTACGACCCACATTTCCTTTGGCGTGTGAATGTCACTGTTAGTGGTGTTGGAGCAGGTGCAACTAGCAGTGGAGAAAGATGAAATACGAACATACATATACGGAGCACTCCACTATTGACGGAGATCTGCGGCCACAGTACTTGATTCGCTCCGAGCTACTGGCAAATGATAGTATGATTTGACACATGGCTACGAAGCACGCGGAATATTAAAACAAGCCTGTTGAATTGCTCGACAGGAAATAGAAAAAACTCTATCAGCAGGCAGTGTCAATGAAACCACGAACACCAGTATCAAATAAGGTATTGGGGGCATCATACCAGTCGAGGGGCCGTGCCATAGTTCAGGCGGTTAGTCGCCGGCTTCCCACGCCTCATCGGGAAGCGAACCCGCAACCTTCCAGCTTGTAGCATAATGCCTCGACCAACTACGCTACCGAGTGCGCCCCATACCGACTGGGATATCGCAAAAAACGATTATGTAAGGCAGCCTTTCAACGCACCGTCGTAGGGAACACAACGCCTCTCGCTGACTTCAGGAAGAGTTAACCGGTCAAGCAGCATAATATTCTAAGAATCTGCCTCGTTAATGTGAGTGCGTGCCTGCATCTTTCAACAGAAGAGATTGAATCTCGATTCGATATCGAATAATGCTGCTCTCAGATCACCTTCGACATTCGTAAAGCATGTGAGATACTTCGACTTAGCGCACGGTAATGTAGGAACTTCGCCGGTCACGGTAGCCGAGCGGTCTAAGGCATGCACTGTCTTCGCTTGCTCGGAAGCCGGGATCGAGGGTTCGAATCCCACTCAGGGCATGGATGTTTGTGTGCGTTTTTCTGTGTTTGTCTCCAAGTAGAGGCCTTGCGACGAGCTGATCACTCGCCCAAAGAGTCCTACCGAATGTATAAGATCTAGTGAACAGAAGTGAAACGGAGAGTTTCATGGAGGAAGGCCTAGGCCCAAATTGGGGCTGTAGCGACATAGAAAAAAAGAAAAAAAAAAGAACGTAGGAACTTCAGCTTCACTGAGATAAGATGACGCAGACGGTATGAGAGAAGGAACTGCTAATTCTGCTACAACCGGTTTTTAATTTGTGGCGGTCATCCAGAAGGCACATCGTGCAGACGGACACTGGGACCCACCCAGTCTCCTATCCAATGGGTACCGCGGGGTAAGGAGACAGGGGCGTGAAGCTGACTACTCACCTCCAGCTAGTGCCGAGGTCAAGAAAAGACGAATCTATATATCCACACCCCCACACGCCTTCATGAAATAGTGCTTAATTAGTTAAGCACAGGGACAACTTCATCTTTTTACCTTCTTAATCCTTTAAGTTCCATTATGGACGTGAGGTCCTTGTACTGCGGCCACTTCTGGCCTATTGTACCAGCCCCAGATGATAGGTGAGGGTGATTGTGGAACAATTGGTGGAATGAAGATTGGCAGGGGAAACCGAAGTACTCGGAGAAAACCTGCCCCAGCGCCACTTTGTCGACCACAAATCCCACTTGACCAGACCCGGGATCGAACCCGGGCTGCCGCTGTGGGAAGCCAGAGACTAACGCTTGAGCCACGGCGCGATATGGACGTGAGGTCTACTCAGCCTTTAACAGAAATGAGTACCAGGAATCTTCCTTGGGGTAAAGGGCCACCGGCCGGGGCGTAAGGCTGACCATCTTACTGTCATCTGTTAACCGATTATCTACAAGATGTGGCAGCCTCGAAGTCTCACAACCCTATGGGCCTCTGCGGTCTGTTACAGGGATAGATGTACCTTTCTTTTCACAAGAATGGACAAATCGTAGGGGCAGAAGAAGACGGAAATAACCAGAGAACCAGCCAAACAATAGCCGCTGTAGTACTGAAAGAAGAAAAATAGGTAATATTTCATATGCACAGAACACGCATCTTTCTTCAAGGTACAGGAGGGTGAAGTCAGCCAAGTCTCACCCTGTGTTGCAAGCAATGAAGTGCGACGACGCGAGGGCTGGGCCCCATGCGGGGAGACTGACCACCTGGCGTGATAAAAGCGAAAGAGTTCAAACTTGCACGCGATCACACAAGGTTCAAACTTCGAGTCTGACTTACATCATAAAGGTTTCGGTGTGACACGCATTGCTCTCGAGCAGTGTAGCGCTCATTTCTCATTTTGAAAACATTTAAAATTTTAACATTTTAGTGACTCTAATTGTCTGTGATAACGACGCAGAACGGTGAGCCACATGTTTGATATTTGTATCTGTTTACTGTATACGTGTGACGTGTTGATCAACAGAAGGTAACATTGAACTGTGATAAAATTTGTCTCGTTTCTGTGTGTAAAGTTAATAAGTGGCTATTGGTCTTCTACTGTGCTATATTGGACCTGATTTAAAAAGGGAATCCCGGGTGATGTCACTTATATTTGGTACGAATCCCTTTTCTCATGTAGTTCATTATTAGTAGAAGTTGATAAAATCACCGAATATTTCAATGGAGATTGTCCAGTGTCTGAGTACAACTTGATATACACAACAGTGCAGCAATTAGCTGTAATCCTTGAAGATTATAGCTACCGTCTCCCTTATTGCAGTACCGGTATCACTAGTGGTGTCAAAACAAATTGCCAGGCGTTCCCTTAAGGCTTCACTTTCAATATTCCCGCTGAAGACTTACCTGCGAAGGTTCTACGTATGTTCCAACCACTAAAGGGATCAGTCCGTCCTTACACATGAAGCAATTTTAGAACCTCTGGAGGATATTCACGAAATTTGGTGTTGGAGAAATTTATTAAATTTGCCTTCACACTTCAGTTTTCTTTTAAATAAGGAATATTTAAAGATGATTATACGTGAGACTTGCATGTGTTTCTTCTCATATCTCGCAAAATATTTATTTATCGGAGAGAAAGGTCTTTAAAATAAAACGTGAGTAGGAAAATTAAGCACTCATTTTATGTTATATAAACTTAGTAGGTTGGGAATTGCGGGTTTCAAAGTGCTTAAACAAAAGTGATGTCATGAAAACATTTCCGGATTTTATTTTTCCTCGTTAACTTATTCTAGAATTAACATTAGTGTCCAAAATAGAAGAGCATTCGAAAGAAATTAAATCCTAATCGAATTTAGGCTGCGTTAAAATCAGGCTCTGTTCTTTTAATGTTTTAATGTTAATATAAAACAATTTATACATTGCAAGTCGAAGTCCTAATCCGTTTATCTATCTATCTATCTATCTATCTATCTATCTATCTATCTATCTTTATTCCTGTTGCTCCCACTTGGAGCCCAGGGCATCCGTGAAACACTTCGTTTCACTTCGGTTTCTTAATCTTATTTACGGTCAGTAGGACTCATTGGACGGGGGATCAGCCGGTCGCAAAGCTACCACCTACACAGGACAACATAAACATAAAATAAATGCACACAAACATCCATGCCTTTTGTGGGATTCGAACCCGCGATCACAGTGTTCGAGAGAGCGAAGACAGTTCATACGTTCGACCAGACGGCCACTGTGATCGGCGAAGCCCTAATACTGACTCTTAGTTAATCGATATATAGCTTCGAGCTCTCGGGTTTGTATATATCAACTTACAGTTAATTTAATATTTGTCGATTATAACGATTTAATTTGGGCTTCGGTTTGTATAGATGTGAAACACGGTCTCGTGGCATTAAGGGAGGAACATAGACTGAGGGTGTCTGAGAACAGGGCGCTGAGGAGAATATTTGGACCGAAGAGAGATGAAGTGACAGGAGGTTGGAAGAAAAACTGCATAATGAGGAGCTTCATAAGTTGTACTCTTCTCCAAGTATAACTACAATGATCAAGTCAAGGATGCTTCAATGGGCAGGACATGTAGCATTCATCGGGAGAAGATGAATGCTTATAGGATTTGGGTGGAAGAGCCAGAAGGAAAAAGACCATTATGAAGATTATGAAGGTCTAGATGTAGACGTGAGAATAATATTAAAATTGGTATTAGACGAATAGTATAGGGTGGTATTGACTGGCTGTTTCTGGCTAAGAATAGGGAACAGCTCTTGTGAATGTGGTAATGAATCTTCGGATTGCATAGATTATTGGGAGATTCTTGAGTAGCTGAGCGACTGGAGGCTTCTCATGTAGGTCTCAGCTCCATAGAATTTTTAATTAATTTGTTGGTTGTTACAAAGGAAGGGCTTATCAATCTTTATTATTTCATGTACAATTTGTTCTACCGACCGAGCCTGTTAAGTTTACACTCTATACGTTTACATTGAATCGACTCGGCGTAAGCTTGTGTGTATGGCGGACACAAGTGATCACTGTACCCTTACATTAATACTAAAGAGCATTTACAATTAGGTTTCTTATTTCCCAACCTTCCGCTTTCCCTAGGGCTTCAAACCTTTGTTTAACTGTTTCAGAAGGTACCAATTTATTACAAATATTTATTTATAGTTCATTGCATGATGTCAGTAGTATAGTGTCGTCTGGTGGGATGAATAATGAATTTTAAAAGATGTGAAAGGAAGCGGTCGTGAATTGATTGAGGTACTACAGTGACATATGTCTGGAGGAAAACCGAGAAAAATCTTATTGAAGGTAGCCGGTATTTCGACAGAGAATAGAAACTGATAACCTCTGGAATATAAATAAGAAACGTCATCACTTCAGTCAACTTGTGGCGTGACTATATACATCTCTGGAATCACCGCTTACATCTCAAGCAACGGAATATTGGGATCATGAATCAGCAATTGTCATTAATCTTTGCAGAATCATCAATGGTGATGTAGCTGCAATGCTAGATAAAGTCTTGGATTTGTTTTTAAAGCCTGCAGTTAATCTATATGATATTTGGAAATTCAGTCCCAACGTCACATGAAACATACTGCGTCCATAAATATATCCTTCTTTTCTGGAATATTACGCCGTGTGATCTGGTAGGTAAACAAATGTATTTATCCGCCATTAATATGAATCAAATGCGATGTTCCAAAAAGTCGGTAAAAATCTACACATCATTTCCAAGGAGATAATAATATTTATAATTACCGTTAAGTATCGGAAATTTCACATCGTGCCTCCATTACAAAGACTAACGGAATTTTCAATTTACCTAATCCTTCTAGCTACGCTATGGCCCTGGGTTCGACTCAGCCTCTAACACAAATGAGTGCCAGGAATTTTCCTGGGGGGTAAAGGTCGGCCGGTGCATAAGGCTAACAATCTCACCGCCATCTGTGAGCCGATTGTCTAGAGAATGTGGGAACCTCGACGTCTCACAACCTTACGGGCCTTCACGGCTGGTTACAGAAATAGCTTTACCTTTTTATTTCACCTCACATGTTAATGCAGCATAGGAAAGTAACCATTGGTTACTGTCAGATTCATGCAGCGTGTGAACACAATCCAGAAATGGTTTCATGTCAAAGGCGGTGGTGCGTACAGTTGCTTAAGAGGCAAACGTATGTGGGCGGTCTCTTTTCTGTGCTTCACAAAATTTTATATTTATTTAAGAAAATTAAGGAAAGGAATTAGATATTGTTTAGATGTGACACCATGAAGCCCAGCAGAAGTTTTATAGACACTACGGAGAAACTTACTGACTCCATCTTCAGGACCGAAAATTAAATCAAGATATGAGCAAAGAGAAGAAGATCGTGTTGCTTACTCAGCATATTATTCTACAAGACTACACGGTGTTTCACTTCAGAAGAGAGTATTCTTCACAGTGAGATTATAAAATCTCTCAAACTGTAGACATTGTTGCATGAATGACGCACCTGCATTGTAGCTTGATTGAAAAAGTGAGGTGTTTTAAGCAGGTATAGCTACGTCAGGAGGGTGTCACAACTGTGTCAGTAGGGGCTACAAATGCTGCCATTCATGTTGTTCCAGTTCAATTGTCAGAGTTATCGATTGGTAACAGAGTCATTTCCCTATACAGCATTAAACAGCCGGACTTCACAATGGAAATTCTGTATTTCCTGTGCCACAGGGAATAAACTTCTACGTAACATTATTCAACTGGATTTCCAAAGGATCGTGATGGTGGTATGTAACAACTGGAGTGTGGTAAAATCGTGTGAGTTGAAATGGGAAGCCAATAACGTACACCACAAACTTTGGTGGCGCAGCGCGGTGGTAGGTTTCGAAACTAATGATGCTGTTATCTGTCGCGGTAGATATTAATTTCGTTTATTTTTGTTTTGGCAAATATTTCATAATACTCGTGCTCTCAACGTACCATTCTAGAAATGTTATTACATTATAGAAACAACAATGTAAACATTTCTAAAATTGTGAATGAACCATATCACCCTCACTATTCTATATGACGAGGGAGAGCCGGTACGTATTTTTTTTATTGCTAGTGGGGTGGGACTAAGCCCCTTGTACTGCGGCCACTTCTGGCCTATTGCACCTGCCCAAGATGTTAGGTGAGGGTGATTGTGGAGCAACTGGGGGAATGAAGATTGGCGGGGGAAACCGAAGTACTCGGAGAAAACCTGCCTAAGCGCCACTTTGTCCACCACAAATCCACTTGACCAGACCCAGGATGGAACCCGGGCCACGGCGGTGGGAAGCCAGCGACTAACCGCTTGAGCTATGGTAAATAGATCACAAATGAAAGTGTAAGAGCTGTACCGGATGTAATAGGTTTTCTGTGTGCATCACTACGTAGCAGCACAATCCAGCTTCATGACAGTCTAGGTAGCAGACGCTCAGGCACATGTTAATAGGCTGGTTTCAGTAATCAAAATGACCGTATTTGAGGTGTGTGACATCGAAGAGCAGGGTTGTTTTTGCATCTTTTTGGGGCATAAAGACTCAATCAAAGGATGTTCATAAAGAAATGCTTCCTGTTTAAGCTGGGAGTGTTTGTCGCGTAAAGGGATTCGCAACTGGGTCGATAAACGTGGTAAATACAAGGGCTGGATAAAAAGTAGTGGCAACACTGCTGTAACATGAAGAATGTGCGTCAGGTGGCACTAGCGCCGTCTGTAGCTGATAGCAGAAGTTCCGTTGAAGTAGTGCAGTGAGTGGCTCAGGTTGTATTTCATTGAGTTGCATTGTGCATCGTCTTGAAGTGCAGGAGCCCGGTTCAAGCACCCTAACAACAAGTTTACGAAAGAAGAACAACGCTCCTGGATAAAAATTGAAGTTGCACGAGGACGTAGTGCACAAAACTGTTATCAGGGACTGCGAAAAGCATGTGGTGATGCTGCTTTGCCATATCGCACAGTGGCACGATGGGTGAAACTGTTCCGTGAAGGGAGGGATGCCGTTCAGGACGACCCCATGTTGACAACCACACA
>NW_019739954.1:410402-416184 GCF_002891405.2 Cryptotermes secundus
AGAAAGTGCGCCCTACACAGAGAAATGTGAAGGCAATGTTCATTGTGGGATATGACATTGATGGAGTGATACTGCACCACACTGTACCTCAACGACAGAGAGTAAACGCTGCCTACTACTGCAATTTCCTGCGTAATCATCTTCCTCCAGCACTCAGGAGAAAACGACGACACTTGTTGCCAACGAACCCCATCATCCTTCATGACAATGCAAGGGCTCATACTGCTGGCGCTATCCGTGATACTCACCCGATATGACTCCGTGCGATTATGATCTCTTTGCCAAAATGAAAGAACCACTGCGAGGGTCACGTTACAACACAAGAGAGGAGATTATTCGTGCTGTAGGGCGGTCACTGCTGGACATCAACAGAAGTGGATACGCTGATGGTGTACGACGCCTTCCACAATCTTGGCAGAAGGTGGTACACATAGTATTATATTGAAGGAATGTAAGTGTGTTTACCTCAGCTAATAAGGTTATTTCAGAACTATAGAGGTGTTGCCACTACTTTTTGTCCGACCTATATATTTCGTTGACGTCGAAGAGGTTCTAACAGGGTTGCGGAAGTGACTGAGGCAACAACCAAAAGACTTCTATGCTGCAGGTTTCGACTCACTAATAAAGCGATGGGACAGGTGTACCAAAAGTTTGTGGAGGATATATCGAGAAATAAATATATCCTCCAGGTTCGAATATTATATATTTTGCAGAAATATTATACTTCTTCACATTATCCATCGTCCTGCTCTTATCTAAAAATACCGTCCTGTTTATTTTTCAAAACACAACGTTTCGGAGACTGGATTCTCTTTCCGTCTTCAGGCAAAACCTACTCATTTGGGCACAATTGAAAGAGCTATTACCTATCTCCGGACCTTGTAGACCTTAATTATATATTTTACGTTTTATGTTCATTTGTGACTCTCCCTCGTACTTTCCGCAATTCATATTGCCCTATTGTATTTCACGTTTCCTCCCTACACCCTTCTTGCAAAAGCGAACTTTAGAAAATTAATATTTATATGATTTTGTAAATAATGCTTGCAAATTATCATATACTTTTGTAAGTAGATATTAAAAAGTTATTCTGCATCTGGCTTCAATTTATGAAGATACAAAAACAGAATGGCATTCAATAAAGCCGCTCTTTCCCAAATGGGTTTCTGTAATAATCCCTTCGCCTTGCATTCCGAAACGAACATAACATTTAGAGAATTGGGTCAGCTTTCGTCCTCATATCCATTGAACGAAACTAGCTCAGTCGATAGGACCCAGCTGAACTGAAGAAGTAATTTCCCACCTTTTTGTATTCACATATAATACATCTCTGACCTCTTAATCTTTGAGGTTGTTAACTCTTCTCAATATCATTGAAAAATTATTCTGAAATGTGTAAGGAATGAAACTTCTTTTGTATCTTTAGTTGTTTTGTATTTATTGTACGTCAGAGTTTGTTGATTCTCTCACTCGATTTCTAGCCACAATTTATTGTTACTACGTGGCCTAGATACCCTGGCGCCGTGGCAAATGTCCAACTTATTCAGCATGCGATTAAGGCGTTTGAGGGTGTTTTTTCCGTTCGATGAACCTCCAGAATGCGAATTTCGTCATCGATTGCAGCCGTCGCTAAAAAAAAAAGCGTTCTTCAGTTCACAGAGCGCCTGGTAACCACTGTTCTTTGTATGTAAAAACCTTGAACATGCCATCATTCAAACTGGGAACAACAATGTTGTATTATACTGTCACGTATGAGGGGTTTGCGTGACGAATACTAGCGGATTCTGGATTGTATGATTGGATTTATTGTCACTTCTTTACAATTACAATCACTTATAACAGCTCACAATCAATGACTGTCTAAAGGTTCGGCCACACAGAGCCCTACGTACGCGACGCACGCTACGTACGCTATGTTCGCTATACGAACAGAAAAATATCTCCCTTTATTGCCAATGTGACTGGCCACACAGACTTCCGTATGCTACGTATGCTATGTTCCATATGTTAGCTTCGTCGCAGAGTGTACACAGCGTACGTAGCGTACATAGCGAACATAGCGTAGCGCTCTGTATGGCCGAACCTTTAGACTGACTTGGTTCTTGTTTATGAATCGGGCACTTCCTCTACTGCAGCTGCCTTGAACGACGAATGTCTTACGGATTACGAATGCCGAACGACGGCTCTCGGCTCACACTCTGAACTGAACTAACTCTTATACAACTTCGGGGCGAAGAGAATATGTCACCATGTCTTACAGTTCCTCTGTTATTCAGTGTTTCTTTCTTTGTTCATTGCAACGGGAACGCACTCACCGAATCGTTACCCAGCAATAGACCTCCGCGTCTGTTCGTTGCCGCCGTAATGTGCGTTTGGCAAGCCGTTGGCTGGCAATGGACTTCCTCTCTGGCCCCACTATTCCGGCTTTCAGGCGTCATGTCACAACATTATGGCCTCCTAATTGCTACAAATAACAAACTTTTATAATATAAAACGGTTTTGAAAACACGAGTTTATCATTGACTTTAAGCAATTTCAGGTTACCATAGAAACTAACTGCTGAGTTTTAGCGCTTTACACGTATTTAAGATATGTAGTAAGTCACCCACGAGCGAACAGTCTTTCATTTCAGTGCAACTGAGTACTGATAATATTCTGATGTAGATATACGTGTATGAAGTGTGGTATACTATATGAAAGAGACGGTTTACGATGAACTACTTATGGGTGTCATTCGTGGGAGATGGCGTTAAAACCTTGGCCTCGATGCAACATTCCGTAACATGTAGAGGTGGAAAGAAACGTGAGAGAGAGAGATCACCTGAAGTTGGTGGTTCGAAAGTTTGTACTGTATAAACAAATAATGAGATTCTCTGTTGAATTGTCAACAGGTGTTGTCATAATTCAATTAAATTCATATTTATTTAGGTGAAAACTTAAAGAGTCCAGAGGCCAATCGCAAAGTTAGATGGAGAATGAAGACATAAATAACAGCAAAACACTTACAAATAAAATACAAAATAAGGAAGTTTATATAACAATTATAATTCAATTCTATTATTTATGTGCCGAGTCAACAGCCACAAGGCCAATTGCAGAAACAGCATAGTGTACTATACACAAGTAATTACCTTATAGACAAACACAATATAAAGACAAGACAAATTACAGGCAAGCACTGGAGGAAAAACACATTAATGCAGAGAAATAAACAAACAAAGAAACAAAGTAGTAATAATAATAATAATAATAATAATAATAATTTTATTATTAATAATAATTCCATTAAGCATCAATAACAATTATTATTAAATTTTTTACAGCTCAGCAGCCCAAAGATCGATGTCAGTATAATCACAAGCAAAAGGATGAACAAGATAAACACGTACACACAAACAAAGACAAAAACCAAGCAACGTGTACCATTCAGACACGCTGACCACCTCGCCACCTTGACAGATATGATGCAATATGAAGAGAAAGAATTATATATATAACAACTAATAACAAAAATTTCGCTGTCAACGCAACAACATTTTTGTTGATTTGGGTTACATTGGGCTTACACTACATGTTTCGACCTTTAAATGGTCATCTTCAGTTGTTTCCAGTTACACATTAGGCATTACTGAATATACATCGTTATGTGAACGGAGAAGTTCATGGAGGTAGGTCTAGGCCCACTGGGGCTGTAATGCCAAGGGGAGAGAAAAATACATCATTATTCTTCAAGAAGGTTGTGCATGGTAATTATAGCACATTGAGGCGGCACAACAAATATAAGAATTTGAAAAGGTCAGGCGAGGTCTACTGCGGCTCAACACAGCACACTGAGGTGGCACAACAAGTAATAGAATTTGAGAAGGTCAGGCGAGGTCTACTGCGGCTCAACATAGCACACTGAGGTGGCACAACAAGTAATAGAATTTGAGAAGGTTAGCAAGGTCTACTGCGGGTCAACACAGCACACTGAGGTGGCACAACAAGTAATAGAATTTGAGAAGGTTAACAAGGTCTACTGCAGCTCAACACAGTACATTGCGCTGGCCAGTCTCTCTTGGAATAAAGCACCCATCTTGGGCTTACGACCAGACTTCTCAGTGTCAAACAATTGCGGGTTTGTTGGTGTGGGGGGTCTGCCGATAGCAATAGCTGATGTCCTTCGCCAGCGCAGTCATTCTCGGTTCTGAGTCCCGAGTGGCTCGTGATCATATTTTACTGTCTCAGATTCCAGACTCCCCCAACCTCGTGGGCCAGGTCCCCGTATTCATATCCCTCAGGAACAGGGTGGTCCAGTTATACCCCCCGGCAACTATGTTCCCTCTTCGTCGCCTCTTACGACTCGTAGGGAGGTATTCGAACCATCCTCCACGCGGGCTCTCATTCTCCTCACCTCCTTAAGTGGTCAAAGTGAAAGTCACATTGCGACTGTGCAGACAGTTACGGCCTTGTTTTTGTGGGGCGCCCTCTCTGACGAGAGGACGGGTCTGTCTTATATATGCTGCTGACACTTTCCAGCGAAGTCTTTCTCGAGTCAGAGTCCCTTGGGACTTGGGACCATATCTTACTGTCTCAGATTTGAGACTTCTCTTTTCGTCGCCTCCTTCGACTCGCAGGGTCAGGGTGGAGGTACTGGACCCCGCCTCCACACGGGTTTAAACTGGACAAAGTCAAAGTCACATTGTAACTGGCGATCAGTCAGTCAGTAAGTCTTGGTGTCGAGCTCCATCTGGGACTCATGACCACATATGTATTACTGTTTGACATTTACGGTCTTGTGTTTGAGGGGTGCCTTCTCTGACGAGACGACAGGTCTGTCTTTTATATGATTAGCTGTCTTCAAGATAACTCCTCGGCGTGGAATGCATCGAAAACACCGTTCTTCTATTGTTTCGTGCGTGTTCGTTTCCGCGGGAACGTGTTTACCGAGCCGTTATCAAGCAATGCATATTCCTTCTAGCGATCGTTGCATAGCAACGGCACTACTCTTTGCAATAATAATTCATTCAGTCATTCATTCATCTGTAATCTGTCAAGACGACAGGTCCACAGTCTCTTCCAAGACAGTTCCTCCACTTGATGCGATCTAGAGCTTTCTTCTTCAAATGAAAATATCCTCTTCTGTCCCCAAGGTCATCCAGCATCTTCTTACGTCTTCTTCCTCGTCTTCTGGTCACTTCTATCCGCCCCTCTATCTTTCTTTCAATAACTTCTTTTAGATGACAGTTACCGCGTAAGATATGACCAATCCAATTAGCCTTCCGTTTCCTTATTTCGTGTAGGATATTCCTCTGCTCTCTGACTCTAAATAACACTTCTTCATTTCTCACATAATCGGTCCAACTGATCTTCTCCATCCTTCTCCAACACCACATTTCGAAGCTTTCCAGGTGTTTCTGATCCACTGCCCTAAGTGTCCAAGTTTCAGTCCCATACAGAGCTATGCTCCAAATGTAGCATTTCACTAGTTTCTTCCTCAAATTTAAGTCCAATTTGCTGGTAAAAAGATTCTTCTTCTTGCTAAATGCAGCTTTTTCCATGGCAATCATAGATTTAATTTCACACGTACACCTTCCATCATCTGTTAACAAGCTACCCAAATATTTAAAATATTTCACATTCTCCAGTTGTTTTTGGTCTACCTTTATTGTGACTGGGTTGGTTGTCTCGAAATTTTCATTACTTTTGTTTTTTCCACATTCATTTCCATGCCATAGCACCTTCAAATTTCGATTAGTCTATCAATCATACCCTGTAGCACAGTTTCTTCCTTAGCTATTAA
>NW_019739954.1:416286-422751 GCF_002891405.2 Cryptotermes secundus
TTCAGTATAAGATATGTTTCATCAACAGAGTTTTTGGTCCAAAGACGTCAACGTTTCTACAGACAACATTAGCAGCAGAAGCGCATCTAGCAGAGGGGCAATTTTTACTAACAGAACAGACATTGAACATATGAAAGTCACGGATATATAGAACAGGGACCCGAAGGCCAACAATTTCCAAAGCAGAAGGGCAAAGTACAGAACCACGATAAACTTGAATAAGGAAGAGCGCATCAAGATGATATCTCCTCTTTTGCAAGGTGTGCAATTTCAATTGTTCTAAAGCAAAATCGTAACAGTAATCTACTTGAGGAAAAAAACGTTTAAAACAGAGAGTCGTAAATTTCTGCTGAATGCGTTCTAGTTTGTTTGCATCAGTTGACGTAATGGAATTCCAAACTACTGAAGCGTATTCAACCTTGGATCTAACTAAAGTAAAATATAAAATGAACATGCATCCAAGGGTTGAATAGTTAAATGTGATACTGCGAATTATACCTAGCATCTTAATACACTGCGAAAATATAAAATTAACATGATCATGAAAATTAAGTTTAGAATCAAGGTATACGCCCAGGTCTTTCTCTGAATATGTTCGAGTTATAGTGAAATGAAGAAGTTTGTATTCGTATATCAAATAGTTAGTTTTCCTAGAGAACGTTATAATTTTGGTTTTGTAAGCATTGAGTTTCATATAGTTCGCTGCACACCAGCTACGTATACAGTCTACGTCAGATTGCAGAAGATTACAATCTTCACGACAGCTAATAGCACATAATGACAATAATGTCAATTGTCAATAATGACAATAATAATAATAACAGTAATTAAGTAAAGTAAAGGTAACCCTGTAACAGGCCATGGAGGCCCATAGGGTTGTGAGATGTTGAGATTCCCATATTTTCTAGACAATTGGCTCATAGATGGCGATAAGTTTGTCAGCCTTACACGCCGGTCGCCGTTTACCCCCAAGAATATTCCTGGTACTCATTCCTGTTAGAGGCTGAGTCGACCCCAGGGCCACAGTGTGGCGGGAAGGATTAGTTAAATCGAAAAAATCCATCTCATCGAGATTCGATCCCGCGACCTTCCGGCTTGTAGGATCGTGCCTCAACCAAATATGCTACTGCGTGCCCCCAATAATAATAATAATAATAATAATAATAATAATAATGAGAAGGACTGAAAGGTAAGTAAAAACAAAATAATTAGCTTATGTACCAAATCCAATATGAAAGACGTGCCCAGCGCTCCAAGTGAGGACTCTTGATATATTTGACAACTGAGTTTACATATTTGGATCTGAATTCAGTTTGTTCTTGTGATGAAATATCCATCTATCTATTAAAAATAAAACTGTTCAAAGACATTGCATATGCTAACTCACAGCCTACTATGACTATAAAATAAAAATTTCAAAAAATTCCTTTATTTAAAATTCAACTAATTGTTACTTCACAGTACCAGCCCCTGGAGCCCCGAGAGGGCAAACTGTTATTCTTTGGGAATATGACCAATGTACTTTTTATTTTAAAACTGTCAGTCTTATAAGTAGTTACTATAGGATTCTGACGATGGTGTATAATACACTGATATATTGGGTTTTTGGACTTTATCCATCGTCCTAGTTTTTAAGATAACTAATAAAAACACGAAGTTTCGTAAATTGGATTGAGGCTAGCTCTTTCTAACGGACCCAATAGAATAGGTGTTTTCCTTCACCTGAGGACGGAAACAGATCCAGTTTCCGAAACGTCGTGTTTTTATTAGTTATCTTAAAAACCAGGACGATGGATAAAGTCCAAAAACCCAATATATTAGTGTGTTAGTCTTATAAATTGACTACATTTCATCCAAATTACCGTATTTACGCAGGTATAGGCCGCACATTTTTTTGCAAAAAATTCAAGAGGAAAACTGGGGTGCGGCTTATATTTGAAATATTCGAAATCACACACATTTTTTTTCGTCAACGTCGAATTTTCTCCCTGCTGCTCGATTTCCGTGTTCTTGTGCGTAACGCACCACTTGAAGTTTAAATTTAGACGTATAACCTGCTCTTACTCGACCCATGTTTCACTCAGAACTAACCAGGCAAGTCAAGTAAAGGCGAAAAGGTTATAACTCTCCCACGCAATGCCTTTGTTGCGAGCGGTACCGTTATTTTCGCTAGTTGCGAACTTAGGGATGTTAAACGTTGCCAAATTTCTGAATAATTTATACTCCTGAAATAATATTCCAAGAAAATTATTTTTTCTATAATTTCTGTCTGAAAATTTTGCTGCGGCCTATACATGCGTAAATACGGTAGTTGAACTATTTTTGAGAAAAATACTTTGTGAATAAGCCCATTATTCGAATCCCGGTGAGTCCATTGTCTCTAAAGACAATTAAAATAACAAAAGTCGCATACTCATTTTATGAAAATTAACATTTCACCTTCGAATGTCTTGGGAGATCCTGCATATTAAGTTCTCTTTACGGAGATGGTCTCCATAAATTAGGGATATTCAGTTCAACCTACGACGGACAAACTCTCAAATACTGAAGATAGATAGAATCTGTTCAACTCTTCATGGGGCTAGCGAGGGAATACATATGCAGACAGAGTAACAGACAGCATTCTAAAAACCATTCTTTCGTATTGGGGTGTCGATGAAAACTTTTAACTCCGTCGAAAACTCGACATATCACACGGGATCACAACATTTTGTCATACCACATAAATGAAAAATAAACATATAAAACTGTCCCTGTACTTAATTAGTTAAGAAATATGCCATCAAGGCATATGGGGAAGTGGAGGTATAGCTCCACCTTTCTTGACCTATGCACTAGATGGAGATGAGTGGCCAGTTTCACGCTCCTGTCGCTTTACCTCCGTGGAAAGAACCTTGGGTACGCACCTGATAGGAGCCTGGGTGGGCCCCAGAGCCGATCTGGACGCTGCGATGTATAGGAAAACCCGTTGTCTTACCGGAAATCGATTCCCAGACAACCAGCCCATTTCATAATCATAACGGTTTGGCAAAGCTAGCACGAATCAATTTGAGAAAAGAATCTAAGATGTCTTCTCTTTTCTTTCATTATTTTCCCCCTTTTCGTATATCTTTTATCCTCTTCATCCTATTCTTCACACTCACCTTCATTTCTTTTAAGTGTTCTGATTCACACAACTGCATATATCCAGGATCACAAACGGATGCATACCCTATCCACTCAGAACCGCGCCTCGTTCCATGTCTCCGGTTTCGTCATTTGCTGAAAGCGAGTCTTGCCCCAATGAGCCACATTCCGCAATTGCGTCCCTCGACAGCGTTTCCGGTGGCGTTTGCAGTCCGAAGACATGAATCATGGCGAGACGTGACGTCATCTGCTCGGAGTGCAAACGTCACTAGTATCATGGCTGCATACTGCAGTCTCTCTCGTGGACTGGCAAATGCTTTTTATGGTTATAATGTGCACCTACTAATACCGAGTCACAACTTGTGTTATACAGAGCGAGCCAAAAGTCACTGTGCACCTAGGCTACAAACCATAAAACCGCTTAATTCTTAGTATTACGACAAAAGTCCTGCGTGACTTTTGACACCTACAGTGACCAACCGTAATTTCCTGAAGCAATGTAATTCAGTTGCGCAGGATTTGAGGTTCTCACACTGGTGGTTATCAAGAGACATAATGGGATATAATGCGGCGTAGTCCTTTGAAAGAAAACCGACGTTTCGGAGGAACATGTCGTTTCCATCTGAAGCGTAGAAGAATAAGCCAAACAAAAAAGAACATCGTGAAAGGGAGCAAAAACTACCTGCTGTAACTCTGGTTTCTTGCTTGGTTTAATAGTCATTAAAAGTTGATACTTATTTACAATACGTAATTTAAAACCGCTTAATATGTCATACCTACGTTCGTATATCTTGCATTAAAAAAGAGTACAAAAACAGACTCCATGGCCTATAGACCGCAAGCGAACTATACCGACCGGGCGACTGCCGCTTGTCTTCGAAGTTAGTGTCAAATTTTGCGGATAGAGAGTGTCACGTGGTCAGCGCAACGGATCCCCAACTTCGTTAATCTCGGTTTTCTAGACCGGAGCCGCTATTTCCTTGAAAGGTCTCCTCTATTATCCTCACGGGGCTGAGTGGACCTCATTCCAGACCCACTACTTTTCAGAAGATCTGGAAGCGCCGGGAATCGAACACTGGACCTCTGGATCTGTAGCCAGCAACTCTGACCACTAGACCACAGAGGCTGTCTATAAAAAGAGTGCGGTACAGGAATTTGTTAGTTATTTTTTAAAGAGTCGTACTCGACTTAGACAAAATTTAGTTTATTCCGTACACGCCATTAAAGATCTGAAAATCTTGGATGTGTGAAGCAAGTGCCGCAGTCCTCACTTTTCTCGATTTTCGATTTACAGCATTGGGTGATAAATTCTTCCGATAAATTAACTTGAATGCATGCAACCGAAAAAGTTCCCCAGAAATACCCTGGTTTTCACTCAGTACTCCTCGTATTTGTGGACCAAACACAAAGAGCTGACGCCAAAGTTATGAATATAAGATCACGTGACTGAAGTATATTCATCTGTACCAGTATGACTATAGGTGGGGCTCGGGTTGGTAAGCGGATTTAGCCCACACTTATACACACAACTCGTAATAAGAGCAACTATAGCGCTATTGCTAATTCACACACTCTATACTTCACTACAGCACGCACTAATTCTTTTCAGTCTGCTGTATCTTTACAGGTTGCCGCCTGGTAACGGCTGCCAACGCCATAGCTTCCTCAGTTTCCGTGTTCGCAACCTTACTGATCGGCGACTGTTTCACAATTAGTTAAACCATAGATTTGTCCTGCTTATAACACCTTGGGACGGATCGTATAGAAAACACCTCTCCGAACAGTTCTTGTTGCGTCACGTAGCTGTCGAACAGATCGCTCAGAGAAAACCGCTCCCCACTTACACCAGTGGTGTGTATTACGACTCTGTTTCGGCCATTACCTAGCAATGGCCGTTGTTTACAGAGTAATTTCTTAGTAACAGGTCTACATATTCAAATCCGTCTGTAGGTTAATGTGGAACAGTTCGTTACATCTTCTATAATTTGCCAATGCTTCTAATGCACCTTACACCAGTTTCGCTTTATGAATACTGCACATTTGATCTTAGATCTGAAAGCATGAATTCACGAAAAGTCAGTCTTCGTTCTACTTCTCTTCTTCCGCGAGCCTTTAAGGAGCATATTTTACGACGAATTTTGTTGAACCATTGAATCAAATTGACTTGCTTCCACACAGAAACACTATTGATCAATGATCAAAAACACACGCAGAAAGGAGCCTTAACGGTTCATTAAGACCTTACGTCCACTTTGAAGAACAATTTCCAACAGTGGTCCCCCGTAA
This sequence comes from Cryptotermes secundus, assembly GCF_002891405.2. Lineage (NCBI taxonomy): Eukaryota > Metazoa > Arthropoda > Insecta > Blattodea > Kalotermitidae > Cryptotermes > Cryptotermes secundus. The sequence goes on from NW_019739954.1 coordinate 421,699, forward strand.
GACGACAATGTTTAGATTTTGGTATTTTGGGTCATGATACCGTGTAGTCTGGCAGGTTTCTTTATCAGCGATTCGAAGGAATCTTTGTTTCCATCTACATTCCTAAAAGTAAAGTTGCCCTGTGCTTAACTAATTAAGCACTAAGCCATGAAGGCGTATGGGGAAGTGGATGTATAGTCCCACGTATTCTTGACCTTGGCAGTATTTAGAGTGGTCAGCTTCACGTCCCGGCAGCTTCATACCCGGGGAAAGAGTCCCCGGTATCCATTAGGCCCCAGAGTGGGTCTGGACGACGTGGAGATGAGAAAATTCTTGACCCTACCGGGACTCGAAATCTGACCCCCGTCCAGCCACTAGCCAGTCGCCATACCGACTATACTAGCCCATTCATCTGCACTTCCACCCCTTCTTTATTAGCAACCATCTTTTTGTATGCATTATAAAATAATTATCTGTATAGTTTACGCCGCGTTCAAAACGAAAAGTTAGAACAAATTAGCGATTAGCCTTGCCATGTCTGTACCTCTGTACGTCTGTCCGCGTGGGTGCCTAACAGCTTGAGAATTGTCACACATTTTACACAGGTGCTTAAGGATTTTACAAAAATCTGTTCACACATTCCAATTCTGGTTATAACACGATAAAATAACAGACAATTTACACCGAGATCTAGGCGCATGCCTGCGAGCATTTCTGGCATAAATGTTTAAGCTACAATTTTAAATACCAATTAAGCAGAAATTTTACGTCCTTTAATTCTTAAGCTTTTCGAGATATTTAAGGAAAAGTGGGAGAATGCATTAAAATTCCTATCCGTAGGGCCACATTTCCTAGCTTTTCGAGATAATTAAGGAAAAGTGAGCGAATGCATTAAAATGGCCACATTTCCTAGCTTTTCGAGATAATTAAGGAAAAGTGAGCGAATGTATCAAAATCGCTATCCATATGGCCACATTTCCTAGTTTTTCGAGATAATTAAGGAAAAGTGAGCGAATGCATTAAAATTGCTATCCATATGGCCACATTTCCTAGCTTTTCGAGATAATTAAGGAA
>NW_019739954.1:423334-429555 GCF_002891405.2 Cryptotermes secundus
GATAAAACGACATTCCACGAACTTAATGACTCCCACGTGTGTGTGTGTGTGTGTGTGTGTGTGTGTATATATATATATATATATATAGGAAGAGCTATATCTGTAACAGGCCGTGGAGGCCCATGGCGTTGTGAGACATCGAGGCCCCCACATTTCCTACAAAAGAGGCTCACATATGGCAGTGAGGTCAGCCTTACACGCTGGCCGCCCTATATCCCCAGGGAGATTCCTAGTAGTCATTTCTATTAGAGGCTAAGTCGAACCCAGGGCCATACTGCGGCCGGGAGGATTAGGTAAATTGAAAAAATTCAACGACCTCATTGGGAATTGAACCCGCGACCTTCCGGCTTGTAGCATAATGCCCCCATTTATACTCATATACATGTATGTGTGTGTGTGTTTTCAAATCCCTGTGCCTCCAATTCTGCGCAGACTCCGTAAGAACTGCACTGTCAATGTTTGTGCCGTTACACACTAGTTGTCATGGAAACATCGTCTTTTTGAACAAAGCATGCACTGAAAAACTTGCTTCCAACACAAGATGACTGTCTGTTATGACTCATATTGTCCAGGAATCAAGCTTAGCTGATCTCATTTCCAAGTTTCACAGTTCTAGCCTAAGTGGGCTTGTGACGTAACGAGTGTGACCTTGTGTGCGGCAGGTATGTACCGGCCACAGTCGGCTGCCACGATGCAGGAGACAGAATTGATCAACAAGTCAAGGCGCCAAGTCGTGATGGCGAAGGAACCGCTGGAGAAACTGCGACACCTCTGCCTGTCTAGGGGCGCCACTGGGATCCTTGGGCTTGGCCGGTAAGTGTTTATTTACTGTAGCACAAAGTGATTTTGAATTACTGTAGGGGTTTCCGTGCTCTATAATTTTCAAAACGGAAACAGAAAACAAAACTACTTGCCGAATATGAAAGTCATTGCCAAATAAATTATCTTAGTTACAATTTCATATTCCGTAAGCAGTTTTATTTTGTTATTTCCGGTTTGAAAATTATAGGCCACGGAAACACCGACAGTAATTTAGAATTCCATTGTATAGTTAACGACGCTATCCCTAAATCAGGCTCTACCGTCGAGTTCTAAAACGATGAATGACGTAAAAATGGAATGATTCGGTCGTGTACTGTCCCGACTTCTAAACGCCTCAAATCTTCAAGTTAGGATACTTGATGTCCAGACGGAGATTCGAACCAGATACCACCCGAATACAAGTAAGAAAATTTATCGCTTCAACAAACTTGCCCACAAAGTTAAATGAGAAGGTTACATGCATAAGCAGGGGCGTTGTCCTAGGCGATCCAGCACGCAACACCACGTTGGAGGAAATGTGTAGGAAGCCTGATATGACGCTGTTCTCCTTGCCTAACGATCAGATCTACAATCCAAGTGTTGAATTGACACAACGAACAGCACACGAAACGCATATACTGATGCATTTCAGAGGCTGAAAATGAAACAAGCCATATGAAATTCCCATCTCAAAACCGTGTCTATACAACTGTCACGACGCTGCCGTGTCACTCAAAACGGAGGTGTTTCGACGCTGAACGCCTTGCTTCTACGTACTAAATTTGGGGTTTCGTTAACTGATATGAACCCCACAGGAGGTGGTAACCTCGTCGACAGGTCACGTAAGATTTACAGGGCCCTTGCATCGTAATGGTCTTCGATCTGTTTTGTAAGATTTACGCCTCCCCGCCATGTTAGGTGGGTCCCTTGTCACCACGGCATGGCGTGTACCCAGGTTGCGGATGCAGGAGACGGTCTCCAGGTATGGAGGGAAGCTGCGAATATATTGAATAATCAGTCGCGGACAGACGCCAAGGGGTGGTCCTACAAATTGGGGGTTGGGCGTGGAGCTAACAACTCCTCACCGTAAAAATTAAGCTTGTTGCGAAAGATCACAAGAAGCATCGGACCTGGACGGATTCTTTGGATAAACTACCTAAGCGAAAGAAAATGGATCGGACCGATATGGCTCGGGATAGGGACGAATGGAGGGCTCTTGTGAACGCGGTAATGAACCTTCGGGTTCCACAAAATGCTGAGAAGGTCTTGAGTATCTGCATAAATGGCGGCTTCTCAAGAAGGACTCAGCTCCATGAGTGTGTGACCCCCCTCCCTTCCGCCAGAAATTTCGCACCTTCAGAGAAGCTCAGTGTGTTACCTTATCGTACAAGCTGGTGTCATGGATTTGATTTGTTTCATTCTGGTCCGTCACACTAACAATATTACAAATGATACAGCAATTCCGTCCAGTGTGACTGTTGAAGCTTTCGCTACTTCACTTCTTAGCACCCTAACATGTTTCGGTCCCTATAGACCATCATCGGAAGGAACATCGATACTTTTAGAAACTACTATTACATTGGGTGTTTTGATTTTTAAAATACATAAGTATACAATATTTGTAATATACACGTTATACAAAATCCAAATTTCTTGCAACTACAGCAACTGTCCTTGATGTATTAATGTGTTTAAACTTATTAACAGTGTTATTATAAACAGTACTTATTTATGTTATGCTTAACGACGCTGTCAGTCTGCCTCACCATGTAGCGTCGAACTAATGAATAGTGTGGATTAGAGAGGTGTGATCTGATGCACTGTTCCAGCTTTTCCGAGAGGAAATGAGGGAAACAACGAAATACTTCAGTCAGGGCAGCTGCACTCCTGACCGAGATTCGAATCGGACACCTATCAAGTACAGTTAGAAGTTTGAAGTTTAACTTGCTCGGTGAAGCCGCTCGAATTCGGTACATCTGTATTGATTTCCTTTTCAGTTCTGTGCTACTTGGTCTGGTGAAAAGTTGGCATCAGGCCATAAAGTCCTATGGGGAATGGAGGGCATATACCTTCACACACAGTTTCAGCACTAGATGCTTCGGCATGTTGACCCCGGGAATGAGCCCCTCATACCCATTGCATATGAGGCTTGGTTGGTGCCAGAGTCGGTCTGGACTCCCTGGAGAAAAGAAAACCCTCTTGCACATGTGGGAACCTGAATATGGATTCCTCTGTCGTCCAGTTCATTCCAGGCCATTGATCATTAGGGAGGTCATGAGGTTGCGAGGCTTCCTATTCGAAATTACGGGAATAAAACAACTACAGAAGTCCTACAACTACGCCTTTGAGAAGGTTTCCTCAAAGTCCACGTCCCAATTTTGTAAGTTCGCCAAGCAGGTGGGATGGCTCAGTCGGCCAAACGACAGAGGAACTGGAGCTTGAGTTCCCAGCAGGGGCATCCCACCGACCACGCTTGCCCTGGGGCCTACCCACCATCTTATCAATGGGTATCGAGACGTTTTTCCGAGGTAAAAAGCAAACTTGGCCTGAAGCTGACCGTTCACCTCCTTATGGCTCTGAGGTTAAGAGTTATGCCTAAGTTTCCTCATACGCCTTTATGGCGTGGTGCTTAATTAAGCACAAGGGGAACATAGGCTTATTTTTCAGCAGAGAAGTTTCAAACGTTGGCCTAATTCTTTTTAGTAGTTCGTTTCTAGAGAGACGCGAACAAAATTATTGATGATATCACTGACGTCTCTTTTGTCATTGATTTTCTACAAAGGAACCGTTTACTCCCTTTATCGGAATTAATAATTAATGTTAAATACCACAGAAACACTCCAAGTCGTGAGCATTTTGTTGCCCTTGCTGCCATCGCCCTAGCTGCTCGCGTACCACTATGACACACTGAATCGAGTCCAGTTCGAGTCCTGCTCACTATAATACTAAATAGGCTATCATTAGCTTCACTCGACTCGGCGCTAAGACAACTGGCACACTAACTGGATCGAGTCCAATTCGAGTCCGGCTCCCTGTGATCCTGTATAGGCGGACCCTCAGCTTCACTCGACTCGACACGTACGACTACTGGCATACTAACTGATCAAGTCCAATCCGAACCTGACTCCATGACGCTGTAAGTGCAGATCCATAGCTTCACTTGACCTAGTCGATGTGACAAAAGTATACAGGAATTATGAACGAAACAAATGGATCTGCATTTCCAGCGTCTTAGTGACTGAGACTCGATTCTACACGGTTAGTATGCCTGTTAGCCTAACGCTAGAGGCATATCAGGAATAGGCAGCGTATTTAGCGCCCAAAATACTGAAATGAATCTAATCTGCCGTGCCCAATTAAAAGTGTCTGTAAAAGTCAGCTCCGAAACTTTGTGCATTCTAAGTATACTCCAAACAATGCAGACTCTTCAATGTAATATATTCAGGGTGGCCGTGTAGAAAAATCTGAACTTCAGTTTGTATTGTTTGCCGTTATTATTTGCGTTGGACATCTCTACGTTCATGCATTCATTCATACATGTCGTTCTTATGACTTTCAGAACGTGTTTCATTGTCATGGTTACTAAGTATACTCATTATCGTCACGGTCCCTGTACCATTCTTGTGGGGGAAGAAACAAGGAAAGAAATCGACTTGGACTCATGACCATCCATACGAGAGCAGTAATAACAAAATCAACACATTTTCCGATTTGCTGTTCTTGAAATGAATAATATTTTTATACTCATCATCTGTCATCAATTTCCGAGATGCACTGCGTAATTACTAGGGACCGGATTTTTATGCCCTAATAATCCTTTAAATATGTATGCATTTATGCATGAAAAACTTCCGAAATATGCACTAAAATATGCACATAAAAATTTATACCAACTATTAAAATTGATTTTACATTATTTTAAGACCAACAAATCAATAAAGTAAGTTCATTTTATGTAATCACTGAATGATTAACTTACAATAAAAAGCTATACTTAAATACAAATCATGCAGCAAAGCCAACGTATTTCATTACAAATTTAAAAAATCAATGGTGCTCACATTTAGCTCTCGGAACTTTCAACTTCTCTTCTGCTGCAGTTCACAATTACTAAATGTTTTAGGTTTTCCATAGTTAGTCGCCTCCTGTTGTCTCGTAAGATGTCCTTATAGCGGGAAAAACTTCTTTCTACCTCACAGGAACTTAGGGGCGCATGTACAGAAGCCGCTATTTTCTCCACTGTTAGTGATGTTTTACTTGGCAGTTCAGCACGTTTACCGGCTAAATTTCTTCAATTTCACAAATCTGTTCATATCCTGGATTTTTTTAAAGAATGCTGTGTACTTTTTCCTTTACGACTTCATTAACTCTTCCAGGAACCGAATTCAATTTGGAAACAGTGGTTTTGAACACACTTAACGACTGATACAAAGTAGTATTGCTATTGCTTGCCTCCAGTGAGGAAATGGCGGATGGAAGATGAGAGAAGTGAGCAGATATATAGGGAAGACTAGTTTCTAGTTCTGCGTTTTTTAGTAAATCTTGGGCAATTTGAATTTATGCTGCACTTTTGGATCAAATGTATTTACGACATTCCTGTTTCTAAATGTTCGGTATAATAACTCGCTGCACACAGCCACGTGCCCCAGCGCGTTAAAATTGCTTCTGGCGGAAGTGGAACGCTCGGTGCTGCTGCTTTAAAGGCTTCCTTTCTGTACGGCGCTTTAACAAATACCTTCTCCACAGAAGACACCAACGTGTCAACAAGCGGAAAATTTGCACGAATTGTTTCTGCAGCACGGTGCAACCCCTGGGCAAGGCAAGTCAAATGTGTCATATTTGGAAATATAATTTAAGAGCAGTACCGGCTTTCACCATATAACTTGCGGCATCAGTCACAAAGAGCAATACGCGCTCATACTGAATGCCATTCGGCCATAGTAAATTCATGGAATTGATAAAAAAAATTCGGAAACTGCGGAGCTTTTGTCGTTTCAAGTTGCTCTACCGCAAGAAGATATGGGGTAGACTGTTCATTCTTATTAAGGGATCCAACTATACAATTTGCAATAAACCGTCCCTCACAATCTTGTGTTTCGTCGATTGATACCCAAACAAAATTATCTTGAATCTTACGAGTATCTCTAATGCTTTCAATTGTAAGACCGTAACACTGCTTCACGTAATTTCTGCGCACAGTAGATTCATCCGGCACTTTGCACTGTGTATACTTCTCTATGAAGTTTCTCAGAGTAGGATTGGTTAGTTTCTACAGCGGAATATCTGCCGCTAAAAAGGCTTCGCAAGAATCAAAGGAAAACTGTGAAAAACTATTATTAGAAAATTCACTAAGCAATTTTTGAGCAGGAGCAGTTTTCGCGGATTTAATTTTTATATTCTCTTTGTGTATATTAGTGTTC
>NW_019739954.1:429611-441610 GCF_002891405.2 Cryptotermes secundus
GAATTGTGTTATCCGTACTTATCATCTCTCCTTCGAACTTCCACTGATACAGCTGTAATTTAGTTTTCTGACTTACTTTCACTTTCAGCATGACTACAGAAAGCTAAACAAACTTAACTACAGACTAGTCACCACTAATGTGAAAGGCCCTTGACCTCATTCCTTCAAAGACTAATGGATTAATTTTGTCAACCTATTTAAGGGTGCAACATTCTAATAAGTAAATACGACAGACCACAACAGGGTTTAGGGGCTTACATTTAGTCTCCGATTTCAAATATTCATATTTAAGTTATTTTCCAGGAACTAAAATTTCTTTGACTTTGTAAAAATACTTCTGTCACTCAGTTTAAGAACAGCTAGGCTTATTTAGGGAAATGAGAAATTAGAACTTTTTGATCTTCAACTGCCCCAAACCATTTTCACATCAATGGCGTGTACTTTATGAAGTCAATAAGAAGTAAAGTTGTACCTGTGCTTAATTAAGCACCACGGTATGAAAATGTAAGGGGTAGTGGAGGCACAGCTCGACGCATTCTTAAGCTCGCCGCTTGACAGTTGTGAAAGATCACCTTCAGGAATCACTTCACTCCCCGGAGAGAAATCTCCCGGTACCCATTCGTTATGAGCTATGAACAGAGTAGTCCGCCACCAGAGCACATCTCAACGCAGGGCATAAGAGAAATCTCTACCTCTGCCTAGAATCGAACCCCTGCCACCCATCCCGTAGTCCAGATACAATAGTAATAACGTGCGAAGTTAAGTTTACTCTTCTGGCGTACGTCACGATGTACCGAGTAGTATTCATTTCCATGCGAGAAGCCTCAGGTTCATATATCGGCCGCTAGACTCAGGTTATTTGTGCTCTTCCTCAGTCCCTCCAGAAGAAATTCCGGGAAAGTACTTGTACACGTAATTGGACCACCGCAGCTCAGTCAGTACAGTGACTAGGTTACGGGTCGGAGAGCCGGTGCACATTTCCAGAGGAAGCAAAGAATCTTCTCTTCTGTCTGAGCTGCTCCCAGCCTCCTCTACAATTGGTACCGGCGACTTCTTTATCGGAGTTACAACGGCCGAAGCGTGAAGCTGACTACTGATCAAGAACATAGTGTTATATTTCCACTAACCCACACACCTTCATGACGCGCCGCTAAATTAATTAAGCACTGTGATGTATTAAACTTAACTTACTGTTTTTTTGACATTTTTTTTTGGGGGGGGGGGATTCTTGGCGTGGGGTGAGACTGACTCCACTTGTTATATCGGCCACTAACTGGCCATTGCACCAGTCCCAGAAGATAGATGGTGAGTATGCTGCAGTCGGTGGTATGAGAATTTGCGAGAAAAAATAGAAATACTCGGAGAAAGCCTGCCCCAGTGCATCTTTGTCCACCACAACATGACCTGACCTGGGCTCCAAACCGGGCCGCCGCGGTGGGAAGCCGGCGACTAACCGCCTGAGCTATGGCACGGCCTTTTGTATCACAATTCATTATTTACTATTCATGTCACTCCTCGACACTGTAGGTGTATAAGTGCTACTGACACCGTCATTAAATAAATACATAAATTCGTCACACGGAATGCATCTTGCAATGTCTGACGTGCTTCCCCCCTCCCCCTAATCCCAAGTGTTCTACCGCTTTGCTCAATGACTTAGACCTAGGAACATCTCTGTAACACGTGGATGTATTGTCCGGAGGGTTAAGGAAGATAGACTGTACATGAAATAATTTGTTAAATTCCCTTCAAACTATTCAAAACTTATGTGACATACTTGTGACCCACGCACCATCCAGAACTAGAGTCCTACCTGAATAATCACCAAGAACTGTCTGCAGGTTCTTCAGGAACATTGACGATGACGGGAGCAAGGCGCTGAATTTGGAAGAGTTCACAGAAGGGATGAAGGAGGCTGGCATGGAACTCACGGACGAGGAGATCCGGGAACTCTTTACCCGTTTCGACACGGATCAGAGTGGCAGCATAAACATGGAAGAGTTTTTGGTCGCAATTAGGGTAAGGCTCAACATCAACAATCCTTCCCTTCCCTCCCCTCGGCGCTCCAGCTCAGGGTGAGCTTTGGTCTCATGAACAATCTGCCCCGTTCTTCTCTACATCCATCCGAGGCTGATTATCTGGTTTCTGAACAATTTAGTTTTTAAGGTGTGAGGTTGTTAGCCTCACGCCCAACCCCCAGCCTGGTGTGTCCCACATTGTCTGGCTCCTACCCCCTGACCTTTCCGGCATGGGTGACCCTACCAGTAGCTACGCTATCGCCGGCAGAACTCCCAGGGTCTCAGGAGCGCTCAAACCCCACCACTACTGTAAGGTGGAGACACCATCGGTGGGGAAGGCTCAACAATCATGACCTGAATTCATACAGTGGTTTTCGTGTAGCTTGGCAGGTGTACACGGACGTTTCGGAGGAACATGTCGCCTCTAACTGTCAGGCTACACGGTTAGTGACCCAGAACAGTGTGATACGAATCTACATCGTCGTGATGACCTCAGAAGTCATCATATAGTGAAGTTATTTCCAGAAGTATCGGCTAAAATTCCTGCAATGCCTTCTGCGCACTTGAAGCTATTAAAGCTGCTATTCTTTCTAATTCTTAACTTTAATTAACATGGGAGTCGGGATAGCGTAGTTGGTATAGCGACTGGCTACAGGCTGGACTACGGAGTAGTCAGAGTTCAAGCCCCGGTTGAGTCAATAATTTTCTCTTCTCCACGTCGTTCAGCCTGGCTCTGGGTCCACCCAACCTCATATCCAATGGGCACCGGGGGCTCTTTCCCCGGGGGTAAAGCGGCCGGGGCGTGAAGCTGACAAGTCACCTCCAACTAGTGCCGAAGTATTGTCTTCGCTCGCTCGGAAGCCGGGAGAGTGGGTTCGAATCCCATACTAGGCACGGATGTTTGGTATACTCGTATGTATGTGTTTATTCTGTGTTTAGGTAGAGGCCTTGCGACGAACTGATCACTCGTCCAAGGAGTCCTACCGTCTATAAAATGATCTGGAAACTGAAAATCAGAGGCCAGGACTCAAGGAAGCTGTAGACTCATTGAAAAAAGAACAACAAAAAAGAAACGCAAACTTGACCTGGAACTGAAATGGTACACACTACTTACAGTGTATGGTGTTGTGTCTTACAGTATGCTCTTAATATATTGTGCACAGTTATGCCTTTTACGTGTTCAGGCACCAAAAATACAGATAGACTGTTCGTTTATGGGGTTCAAGATGGGAATACGTGTGTGTTGATGCTTAATTACGATTTTCAAAATGGAAGTATTGTGCAGCACAGAGTATTTACCAAAATCTTCTAGAGGTTGCCTTACATCGGTTCATTTCCTGAAGTTTCTACTTGAGTATGCGTCGGACATCAAAATACAGTGCGATTTCCGTGTTTCCGTGGCCTATAAATTTCAAACCGGAAAGATATATTTCGGGACAGTGAACAAAAAACAATCCAAAAGAAACAAAGTTTGTTTTGATTCGTTTTTGTTGGTATTGCTACATGTTCCAACCCTTTCCTTGGGTCATCTTCAGGTGTGGCACGAACCCTATAGCTCCCGAATCGCGTCATTAATTAGTATGCATTTATATTGTGTCTGTATGATTATTCTATATTGACAGTAATATCTTAATTTTCAAATGTGGTTCAAATATAATTACAACTAGACATTAAACTTGATATTAAATTGATAAAAAATAAAATTACAATTAAGATTATATGAGGGGCAGTCAAATGAAAACGGGTCAGAAGGCAAACATATTAAAGAACATTTCTTACCTCAAAAGTAATCTGCAAAATTGTTAATATATTTATCCCACTGGGAGATAAGACGGTCAATCCCATCCTTGAAAAAGCTTGTGGACTATCTACAGAGCCACATCTTTACCCAGCCACACACGTCTTCATCCGATGCAAACCGATGTCCATGATTGTCTCTCTTCAGGTCTCCAAAAAATGTGAAAATCACATGGGGAGAGATCTTGGCTGTAGGGGGGATGTTGAAGCACTTCCAAACCGAATCTTTGTAGTGTATTCCTCACAGAGTTGGCAGTGTGGGGGCGCCCATTATCATAAAGAAGGATAATGCCGTTCGTTAGCATTGCAGGGCGTTTTGACTTTATGGCACATCTCAGTTTCTGCAAAGTCTTCATAGTGTTGTGCACTGATTGTAGCCCTATGCTCGAGAAATTTGACAAGTAGAGGGCCCTTGCAGTTGAAGAAGAATGTCGTCATCATCACTTTCNTCAATTTCTGCAAAGTGTCTTCATAGCGCTGTGCACTGATTGGGCCCCATGCTCGAGAAATTCGACAGAGGGCCCTTTCAGTCGAAGAAGAACGTCAGCATCACTTTACCGGAACTTGTGTGTACGGCTTCGGATTAATTCGGTGGGGGAGAATTCACGTGTTTCCACTGTTGGCTCTGCCGTTTGCTCTCGGGTTCAAAATGGTGGCACCAAGTTTCTTCCTCATGGTATCATTGCAGTGATGCAGCCATTCTCTGAGTCTTTTGTTCCTCCGTGAGTTGATGTGGAACCCACTGCGCACAGATTTTGCGGTACAGCAGATGTTTTGTCACAGTGGCGTGTACGGAACCGTGACTTATTCCCATCAAAAGACTAATTTCTTCCTCAGCGATTCGTCGGTTTGCCCGGATATACCCATCCAACCCAGCAATAACATCAGGAGTGATGACACGATGAGCCTGTCCTGGGAGAGCAACATCTTGCAGTGACACACATCCCTCTCGCAATCTCTTATGCCACGCCAGCCTACGCGAACGTGACAAGCTGTGTTCGCCGTAAACAACAGACATGTGATGATGAATTTCTCGTCCTCCTACTCCTTCAGCAGTCAAAAAGCGCACTACACTTCGCTGTTCTTCTTTACCTGCCTCCATTACTGATGTTGGAGGACCACATGTAGCGCTAACCTTACTTCCAGCACAATAAACAAACGTCTAGTGTGCAAGTGCACGTTGTCACTGTGCTTTCCCGAGTCCCCACCAGATGTTCGTACCGTAAGCAGATTCCAATGTTACCAACTTGCGCGCCGTGTGAGTTATACGTGGTGACCCGTTTTCATTTGGCTACCCCATTATAATTAAAATGGCTATTAAGGTATTGATAGCGCATATTACAAATTGTATTTAAGCCTTGTGTCTGCTAAATATCGTGTGTGTGGTTTTTATTGCTCCGCTATGGTAGTTATTTTGTGCTGTTGGGTAACTGATTTCTTCAGAATATAGGACGTGCTGGTTTTTTAAGCAATTTAGAAGCTAAATAGTATTCACGTACACCTGAAGGTGACCCAAGAAAAGGGTCGAAACTTGTAGCGTTACCACCAACAATGAATACAGCAGTGTCTATTTTGTTTATTTTTGGTTATTTGTTGTGCGATTGTCCCAAATTGTATCTCTTCGTGACACAACAGGATGCATATCATAAAGATTATCAAACCGGATACAACAATGCTACAGTTGTATCTGTTACCCCAGTTGGAAGATCATCAACAAAATATGGTGTTCCAGGAAGATGTTGCACCCCTCACATTGGGCCTGTATTGTCCGAGAATTTCTTTACATGAATTTTTCTGGGTGCTGGGTTGGGCGTGATGGACCAATTCCGTGGCCTCCGAGCTCACCCTACATTACGCCGCTTGATGTCTTCCTGTGGGGATATGTTAAGGACATTGTTTACAAGATTCCTGTGACCTCCCTCGATGAACTGAAACTCAGAATTGTTGCTGCGATCGAAACAGTTACACTGCAAATGCTGGAGAACATTTGGAGGGAAACTGGACATCTTATGTGACACGAACGGCGCGTACGTTGAATTTGTTTAGCATTCTGCAGTATTCATTCTATAGCAAAACGCTTTTTCAGTTTCATATTCCATAAGCCGTTTTATTTTATTATTCCCGTTTTCGAAATTATGGGACACGGAAACCCTACAGTAATTTAAAATCACCCTATATATAGGCATATATATCATCCCTTCCCCAAAACGATGGACCCTTTGTAGTAGTACAGAACATTGGCCACCAAGATCTCCGGACTTCATCTCCCTAAATTTTTATCTNACTGATAGTATAAATTCAGCGAATGAAACCTTTATGTAAAAACCCGCGGACTTCTTTTCATTTGTTTAGAATTCCCGTAATGATGAATCCATAACCGTTGAATATTGGGCGTATGTTTTTGTAAAGTTCTTGAGTGAAAATGATCTAAGGTATAAGCTCGTGAAAGTAAGGAATAAAATCGTGAATCACTCTATATATGTAAATCTCAATAAGAACTTCAAATGAAGGGAAAATTTTCCCTTCAAATGCGTCTTGACTATGTAATCCCCCCCCCACAAAATCTAACAGGCTATCAGATATAGAAATATTTATAAGTTTGATAAATCCGACACATGGGATTTGTAAGGTTAAGAAAGACAACGAGTAACATGAATTAATACCAGACTATTTAAGGCATTAAAATATTTCACTAAAACATGGATGCATATTCCATTACCTTTGATTAGTTATATATGTCCAACAAGTAGGCCCCGTCGAGACTCCCACATTATCTAGACATTCGGCTCACAGATGGCGGTAAGGTTGTCAGCCTTACGCACCGGTTGCCCTTTACCCCCCTGGAAGATATCTCATAATCATTTATGTTAGTCTGAGTCGACTCCAGGGCCATAGTAAGGATTAGGTCAATTGAAAAAAATCCAATGACCTCATCGGGGATCGAATCCACGACCTTCCGGCTTGTAGCACAGTGTTTCAACCAACACTAAGCCATGCCTCATACAAATAGTCGTAGTACATTTAATGTTGCTGTCAATAAACTGTACCTAAATCATTATTTGAGGGTATGTCATCATTAAATGATGAGGTCATTGGATTTTTTTCAATTGACCTAATCCTTCCAGCCGCACTATGGCCCTGGGGTCGACTCAGCCTCTAACAGAGATGAGTGCCAGGAATTAATTAAATAATTTTCCTGGGGAGTAAAGCGCGGCCGGCGCGTAAGGCTGACAACCTTACCGCCATCTTTGAGCCGATTGTCTAGATAATGTGGGACCCTGAACGTCTCACAACCCTATGGGCCTTAACGGCATGTTACAGGGATAGCTTTACTTTTTACTTTACGTCATCATTAAATATTAACGTAGGTCATTATAACATCATTTGAATGTTACTGAACTCTGGCAAAAACGTCGCAATACTAGGGATCTCACAGAAGACACAGCACTTTCATTCCTTAAGTTGGCCTGCTCAAGGTATGCGTTAGACAAACAGTAACTCGGGTTAGACGGCGTTGAATGTTCTGAAGCTAGTGAATGAAGTAGGAAGATGTGTGAGGAAGCCGTCACGATCTACTTTGAGGAGCTATCTGCATTTGCATGGAAAAACCGAAGAAAAGCACAAATCTCAGTCAAAATAGCCAGTCTCTGGGAACTCCTGTGAACAAATCAGGAGTGCTCGCCACTCAGCAGCGTTATATTCACGATTTCCCTATATGACTGAGTAAAACTCTGGCGAATTCTCAATTGTTTTGGATGTATGCAGCTAATCTGATTCTGCTTTGTGTGTGATACAGCCACCGATGTCTGCATCTCGTCTCAAAGTGATCGGCGAGGCTTTCAAGAAGATGGACAACTCAGGGGATGGTGTGATTCTGCTGGACGACCTCAGAGGGGTGTACTCTGTGAAGCACCACCCCCGCTACATCAGCGGTGAGGAGTCGGAGGAAGAGATCCTTAACAAGTTCCTTAGCAACTTCGAGAAAGGTGGCACCGCCGGGGATGGCAAGGTACTCTTGCTTCTGGGTTATGACACCGTGTAGTCTGATAAAAGTTAAAAGGAATGGCCTGCCTCTGTACTTAATTAAGCGCCGTGCCATTCGGACATAGGGGAAAGTGGAAAGATAGCTGAATGCATAAATAAACCCAGGCACTAAATGTACGTAAAGCCTATCACAGTGGCCGCCGGTCTGAGGCACGAAATGTCTTCGCTCGCTCCAACACTGGGATTGTGGTTTCGAATCCCACTCAAGGCATGGGTGCCTCTCTGTCTTTATCCTGTATTCGTGTTTTTCTGTGTATGTAGTGACCTTGCGGCGGGCTGATGCCCCGTCCAAGAAGTCCTACCGGCTGTCTTAGGATTAAGAAACTGAAGTGATACAAAGCGTTTCACGGATGCCCTATGCTCCAAAGTGGGAGAAACAGGAAAATTCAAAATCATAGTCACATTGCGACTGACGGCCAATCAGTCAGTAAGTCTTTGTATCGCGCACCCTCCTGGGACTCATGACGAAATATTTATTACTGTTTGACAGTTACGGTCTTGTTTTTTGTGGGTGCCCTCTCTGACGAGAGGACGGGTCTGTCTTTTGTATATGCCGCTGGTCCTTGCCAGCGCAGTCCTTCTCGGGTCCGAGTCCTTTGGTACTCGAGACCATATATTACTGTCTCAAATTTGAGACTTCCTTTTTTGTCGCCTCCTACGACTCGCAGGGTCACGGTGGAGGGATAAGGACANACGGGTCAGCAACAGGAAAAAAAGAGACTATATGTACGGGAGTGGTCAGCTTCACCCCCCAGCCTATTTACCCCCGGGGGAAGAGACCCTGGTCACAACAGATAAGAGGCTAGTTGAGCCCCGAAAGCCGGTCTGAAGGCGACAATCGAACTGCGATTTCTCGGTCGTCCAGTCGCTCTACCGACTGAGCTGTCCCAGCTCCAGTGTACTCTGGTAGGTGTATAAAATTAAGGATGAGATGGATAAGGTGTATAGCACGCATAGAACAACAGACATGCCTACAAAGTTTACGGTTGGAACATCAGAAGGCCTTATGATCACGGTAATGAAAACTAGGGTTCGATATTCTTTTTTTTTTTAACTGAAGATGGACACAACAGTTTCCTCCGAAAGGTTGGTAACAATCTACCGAACAAGATGGTGCCACATGCCGGAAAGCAAATGGTCTCTACAGCCACCGCCATTAGAACTTCTGGCTTCCACAAAATGTGTAGTATTTATTGACTACCAGAACACATACTCGTATTACCTTCCAAAGGAGAACTTTACTGCATGGGCATAGTTAGGTAATTGGTTAGTTAGTTAGCAAGGTGGCTAGTTAATTAGTTAGTTACTTCGTTATATAGTTAGCTAGTTAATTAGATAGCTAGCTAGTTGGTTAGTAAGATAGCTAGCTAGTTAGGTATTTGGTTCTTTAGTTAGATAGTTAGCTAAATAGTTAGTTAGTAAGTTAGCTAGTTAGTTGGTTAGTAAGTTAGCCAGTTATTTACTTCGTTAGTTAGTTAGCTAGTTAATTAGATAGCTAGCTAGTTGGTTAGTAAGTTAGCTAGCTAGTTAGTCAGCTAGTTAGGTAGTTGGTTCGTTAGTTAGATAGATAGTTGGTTAGTTCGCTAAGTAGTTAGTTGGTTAGTAAGTTAGCTAGTTGGTTAGATAGCTGGTTAGTAAGTTAGCCAGTTAGTTTGCTTCGTTAGGTAGCTAGTTAGTTGGTTAGTAAGTTAGCTAGCTAGTTAATTAGCTACTTAGATAGTTGATTCGTTAGTTAGCTACTTAGTCAGTCAGGTAGCTAGTTAGATAGTTAGTTGGTTAGGTAGCTACTCAGTCGGTTAGTAAGTTAGCTAGATGGTTAGCTAACTAGTCAGTCAGTCAGTCTAGTAAGTAGGTATCATTTAGGAATGATAATGGAGGCAGAGCGTTCCTCTGAACCCTTGCTACCCAGGGGTGCCACAATCCAGAAGATTACAGGCCACTGTTGCTAACTATAAGCAGTCAAGATGCTGGGCCCTTATATCTTGTGTACTGTCACTGCACCCAATCCCTCGCTCCCACATCATATACTCCGTCTGGAACATCTCTGAGGGTGCGTCACACTTTATCTGGCAACATTACAGAAGAAAAGTCCCCCTGAGATATCCGGTGTGGTGACTTCAGTTTCCTTCTTGTTCTGAAAAGAGAATCGAACAACTTCCTGACGATGACATAACAATCTAAGTCAGCATCTGATAAAGACGCACCTTCAAGGACTTTATGTCTTGTTTTTAGCTAAAATTCCTTCCATAAAGTATGAACCAATCTGTTGAGGTCACCATGCTGTCTGTGTGCCCTCCCCTTACGTTTCAACTTTTCAGCCAGTTAATTAATATTCCTTAAACCTGACATGAACATTGTGCCACTGGAGATCACCACAACCTCATGCTTTTTATTCTCGTACAAATAATAACCCGAAAAAGGCGAACACGAAAATTTGTGAATTGGCAGTGACATTAAATTAATTTACCCAATACTTTTACGTTTGGTTATGCATATTTGCAGTCCATAGCATTCGCTGTTATCACAGCACAAGTTCTTGAAATCAATTTAAAATTGTCAGTGTTCTGACATATTTCGACATTCAGAGTGCCATCCTCAGGGGTACATACGTGATACTACAAAAGAAACTAGCTCAGGATTAGTTTCCGTGATTGTGCATAATTTTGGACCATTTGAAAAGAAACTTTTAACTGTTTTTCATACAACATTCAACATGTAAATAACATAATACTTTACAAACAACGTGTATGATAATTCCTGTATGCAGTTTCAAAGCCATGTAAGAAAAGCACATTGTTGATGGCATGTTGAATAGGCCACGGGGTTATTCCTGCTTAATTCTGAGCTTGCACATTGTACGAGCTCTACGTTGTGTATGTATGATATTGCCCTTAGCGTATTTGAACAACCCTGTGGCATATGCAACACGCCATCAACCATGTAGTTTCTTTCACGTCTTTGAAACACGAATCTTTGGATTGCCTACAGGAATTTCCATATATGTAACTTGTAAAGTATGGTGTTATTCATATTGTGGCATGTAGACCCGTTGCTCAGTAAAGACTATAAACAACGCCCGCTGCTAAACAACGGCCGTGGAATAAGCAAGTATACGGCAGCCGTTGTTGAATAACGGCTTCTCAAACAAGCATGTTCCCACGGCAATGATTGAACTACGACAGTGAGAAGCGGTGTTTTCTATGTGGTCCGTGCTGAGGGGTTATAAACGGGACATGTTTAGAGTTTTATCAGTCTCCCGTGTGGAGGCGGTGTCGAATAACTCTACCGTAGGCCTGCGAGCCGTAGGAGGCGATGAAATGGAAGCCTCGAAACTGAGGCAGTAAAATATGGTCACGAGTCCCACGGGACTCGGACCCGTGAATGACAGGGCTGGCAAGGGCTAGCAGCAATTGTAAACGACAGACCCGTTCTCTCATTAGAGGGAGAGCTCCACATCAACAAACACGCAACTGTTTGACAGTAATAAAAATCTGGTCGTAAGCCCCAGATGGATATTTTATTCCGAGACAGACTGGCCGACTGACCGTCGGCCGTAACATAAGACACAGACTCAGTTTAGTCAGTTGTGGGATATTCGCTAGCCTGTAAGGACGTAAGCAGAGGAAATAGTTAGGATCCGCTACCAGGAAACGGCTGGTGAAAACAAACTTAGAAGACTTAGTATGTGCTGTAGTGATTAAACGAGTGCATGAATTAGCCAGAGCGTTATAATTACTTGCAGTTACCATCCGTAAGTGGTCAGTAAATCTTATCATAAGTCCAAAACCCGTCTATAGTCACTCAGACACGTGACAAAATGTAAGTCAGTTTCATGAAAAATGCTTAAAAATACCTGTATCATTTTCTAAAATTATTTGCAAAAATTTGAGCTGGTTTCTTTTGTATGTACCCTTGAAGATGACAATGTGAATGTCGAAACATGTCAGGGCAATAATCAATTTAAACTAATTTCAAGAACATGTGTTATAACTGACTGTACTCTGATACTAAAGAGTGACATGTTCCAGAAATTATGTACGGTAATAAATCTCAGAATAATATAGAACTTCCGTGAAGGTGACCTTTTTGTGTGTGTGTGTGTGTGTGTGTGTGTGTGTGTAGAATGTAAGATAAGAGGAT
>NW_019739954.1:441653-443769 GCF_002891405.2 Cryptotermes secundus
ATGGCTACACAGATGAATCATGTAAAAAAGTAAGTAAGTAAAGGTATCCCTGTAACAGGCCGTGGAGGCCCATAGGGTTGTGAGACGTTGAGGTTCCCACATTTTCTAGACAATCGGCTCATAGATAGCTGCAAGATTGTCAGCCCTATGCGCCGGCCGCCCTTAACCCCCAAGAATATGATTTTAATATATTTTATTCGTAACTTTTACGACATAATATTAGTATTGTTCTAGTGAAATTTGAGGTGGAGATCGTTTATAAACATCACGTGTGGGATGTTGCCAAGTAGAAAAGTATGAACCATGGCAACAGCGCGAAACTTTCAGGTTATTATCGACATACGAGTGCGTAACGTACACCGAATATGTACGTAAGTAGTTCAGTAAGACGTGCCATAAAAAGGCCGCGCCGTAGCTCAAGCGGTTATTCTCTGGCTTCCCACCGCGGCGCCCCGGGTTCGATCCCGGGTCTGGTCAAGTGGGATTTGTGGTGGACAGAGTGGCGCTGGGGCGAGTTTTCTCCGAATATTTCGGTTTCCCCTGCCAATCTTCATTCCACCAAATTCTCCATCATCATCATCATCATCACCCGGGGCAGCCTACAATAGGCCAATCAGTGGCCGCCGTACCGAGTGGACCCAGCTGGACTCCACCCCCCACTAAGTGAATAAAAAAAACATGCCATAACGCAGTCGATTAACCGCCGGCTTCCCACCTCTGCGGCCCGGGTTCGAGCCCAGGCCATATCATGTGGGATTTGTGGTCAAGAAAGTGGCGGGGGGGCAGGTTTTCTCCAAGAACCTCGGTTTCCCCTACCAATTCTCATTCCACCGACTGCTCCACACACATCATCATGTCATCCAGGGCTGGTACAGTAGGCCAAACAGTGGCCGACGTACCAAGTGGACTCAGTCTCACCCCACCCCAAGAAACTGACCTGTGTAGTTCAGTTCTTCACAAAAACTCAGAACAGAGGTAACGTTCGAGACTTGTATTCGGCAGATGTTCGGTTCGAATGTCTGAAGGGAACTCAGCTATCCTGAGGTATTTTACCCTTTCCCTTAGCTCATCCAGGAATATGATCCTTCCTACAAGATCCTTCCCAATTCAAACTTTATTTATCATCCAACCATTCGACGGTATATAATAATGAACGTGTCATGAGATTTTTAAAAAAACTTAATATTAGAGTAGCGTATTGAGCCGTTACTATGCAAAGACCGCGAGATTAGCAAATATACCAGAGTCGGGGCTCGGTAAACATGTTTCCACTGCAACGGGAACACATACAACAATAGAGATACTGTTAGAAACTGTATTTTCTACTCGGTCCGTGCGAAGGGGTTATAAGGAGGACAACTGAAGCAAGAATATGCAAGCCCGTGTGGAGGTGGGTTCGAATACCTCCACCGTAGCCCTGAGAGTAGTAGGGTGGCTACAAAAAGGGAACCCAGTGCCTGGTGGTATAACCGGCCCGCTCTGTTCTTGGGGCATATAAATACGGGGACCTGGCCCTCCAGGTTGGGGGAGTCTCGAATCTGAGACAGTAAAATGTGGTCATGAGCCCCGCGGGACTCGGACCTGAGAATGACTGCACTGGCGAGACCAGTAGCAATTGTAAACGAGAGAGGATGTTACATAAGAACTATAACCCTCTAGTGTTCAGTTGTGAAATAAAATTATTGGTCTTGAGTCTTAAGGGTCTTGTCGCCAAGACGAACTATTTGGCAGTAAAACGCCAGTCGTAAAGTAACTGACGCTGACTCTGACTCTGAAGAATAGGTAGTTGGAAGAGAGCCGTCGTTCAGAGAGGACTTGAGCCCGGAAGCAGAGGAAAAGCAGTCATTAGAGTCCGTTACCAGGAAACGTCTAGTGAAGATGCTGCAGGCTGGAAAAGGCTTAGTGTGATTTGTAAAGTGTGGAAATAGCGATAGTGTTATAAGTACACGTATTTGTAGTTACGACCCGTAAGTGGTCAGTAAATCCAATTATACAAAACCCCGTCTATAGTCACTTCATACTACGTGACAATAATTATTATTGTTGTTATTCTCATTATTATTATTATTATTATTATTATTATTATTATTATTATTATTATTGACCGCCTCTGTGG